>NW_027098915.1:0-149822 GCF_037042795.1 Molothrus aeneus | reverse complement strand
AGGCAGGAGAGTGGTAAAGTACTGTTTTCTCTAAGTCTGAATGCTGCCCACACTGTGCCTGTGTGCTGCAGCTTGCATCTTCGCCTTTGGGAAGCTGCCGCTCGCCGATTCTCCCAGAGGCGAAGAAGCGGCTTCTTCGCACACAGAGCATTGTGGCGAGCGCAGGGAGCTCCTGAGAGCGGTTTGTGCCGAAAGAAGCCCGGGACCGGCACTTAGCTTCGGAGAGCTGCGTATCTGCGTCTTCTGCGTGTCTTGCCGCTCTACACTCAGCAAAAAGCTTTTCCACCATATCTTGCAAGGAGAAACTCTGCCAGGAAAGAAAACGTCCAAAATCTTGTTCTACAGCTTGCACGGGGGTCTGCAAAGAGTTTGGCGAGAATGAAAGGTAGTTGTCCAAAACTCGTTCTTTTCCAATAGAATAACCATGGAAAAGGCAGGAGAGTGGTAAAGTACTGTTTTCTCTAAGTCTGAAGGCTGCCCACACTGTGCCTGTGTGCTGCAGCTTGCATCTTCGCCTTTGGCAAGCTGCCGCTCGCCGATTCTCCCGGAGGCGAAGAAGCGGCTTCTTCGCACACAGAGCATTGTGGCGAGCGCAGGGAGCTCCTGAGAGCGGTTTGTGCCGAAAGAAGCCCGGGACCGGCACTTAGCTTCGGAGAGCTGCGTATCTGCGTCTTCTGCGTGTCTTGCCGCTCTACACTCAGCAAAAAGCTTTTCCACCATATCTTGCAAGGAGAAACTCTGCCAGGAAAGAAAACGTCCAAAATCTTGTTCTAAAGCTTGCACGGGGATCTGCAAAGAGTTTGGCAAGAATGAAAGGTAGTTGTCCAAAACTCGTTCTTTTCCAATAGAATAACCATGGAAAAGGCAGGAGAGTGGTAAAGTACTGTTTTCTCTAAGTCTGAAGGCTGCCCACACTGTGCCTGCGTGCTGCAGCTTGCATCTTCGCCTTTGGGAAGCTGCCGCTCGCCGATTCTCCCGGAGGCGAAGAAGCGGCTTCTTCGCACACAGAGCATTGTGGCGAGCGCAGGGAGCTCCTGAGAGCGGTTTGTGCCGAAAGAAGCCCGGGACCGGCACTTAGCTTCGGAGAGCTGCGTATCTGCGTCTTCTGCGTGTCTTGCCGCTCTACACTCAGCAAAAAGCTTTTCCACCATATCTTGCAAGGAGAAACTCTGCCAGGAAAGAAAACATCCAAAATCTTGTTCTAAAGCTTGCACGGGGGTCTGCAAAGAGTTTGGCAAGAATGAAAGGTAGTTGTCCAAAACTCGTTCTTTTCCAATAGAATAACCATGGAAAAGGCAGGAGAGTGGTAAAGTACTGTTTTCTCTAAGTCTGAAGGCTGCCCACACTGTGCCTGTGTGCTGCAGCTTGCATCTTCGCCTTTGGGAAGCTGCCGCTCGCCGATTCTCCCGGAGGCGAAGAAGCGGCTTCTTCGCACACAGAGCATTGTGGCGAGCGCAGGGAGCTCCTGAGAGCGGTTTGTGCCGAAAGAAGCCCGGGACCGGCACTTAGCTTCGGAGAGCTGCGTATCTGCGTCTTCTGCGTGTCTTGCCGCTCTACACTCAGCAAAAAGCTTTTCCACCATATCTTGCAAGGAGAAACTCTGCCAGGAAAGAAAACATCCAAAATCTTGTTCTAAAGCTTGCACGGAGGTCTGCAAAGAGTTTGGCAAGAATGAAAGGTAGTTGTCCAAAACTCGTTCTTTTCCAATAGAATAACCATGGAAAAGGCAGGAGAGTGGTAAAGTACTGTTTTCTCTAAGTCTGAAGGCTGCCCACACTGTGCCTGTGTGCTGCAGCTTGCATCTTCGCCTTTGGGAAGCTGCCGCTCGCCGATTCTCCCGCAGGCAAAGAAGCGGCTTCTTCGCACACAGAGCATTGTGGCGAGCGCAGGGAGCTCCTGAGAGCGGTTTGTGCCGAAAGAAGCCCGGGACCGGCACTTAGCTTCGGAGAGCTGCGTATCTGCGTCTTCTGCGTGTCTTGCCGCTCTACACTCAGCAAAAAGCTTTTCCACCATATCTTGCAAGGAGAAACTCTGCCAGGAAAGAAAACATCCAAAATCTTGTTCTAAAGCTTGCACGGGGGTCTGCAAAGAGTTTGGCAAGAATGAAAGGTAGTTGTCCAAAACTCGTTCTTTTCCAATAGAATAACCATGGAAAAGGCAGGAGAGTGGTAAAGTACTGTTTTCTCTAAGTCTGAAGGCTGCCCACACTGTGCCTGTGTGCTGCAGCTTGCATCTTCGCCTTTGGGAAGCTGCCGCTCGCCGATTCTCCCGGAGGCGAAGAAGCAGCTTCTTCGCACACAGAGCATTGTGGCGAGCGCAGGGAGCTCCTGAGAGCGGTTTGTGCCGAAAGAAGCCCAGGACCGGCACTTAGCTTCGGAGAGCTGCGTATCTGCATCTTCTGCGTGTCTTGCCGCTCTACACTCAGCAAAAAGCTTTTCCACCATATCTTGCAAGGAGAAACTCTGCCAGGAAAGAAAACATCCAAAATCTTGTTCTAAAGCTTGCACGGGGGTCTGCAAAGAGTTTGGCAAGAATGAAAGGTAGTTGTCCAAAACTCGTTCTTTTCCAATAGAATAACCATGGAAAAGGCAGGAGAGTGGTAAAGTACTGTTTTCTCTAAGTCTGAATGCTGCCCACACTGTGCCTGCGTGCTGCAGCTTGCATCTTCGCCTTTGGGAAGCTGCCGCTCGCCGATTCTCCCGGAGGCGAAGAAGCGGCTTCTTCGCACACAGAGCATTGTGGCGAGCGCAGGGAGCTCCTGAGAGCGGTTTGTGCCGAAAGAAGCCCGGGACCGGCACTTAGCTTCGGAGAGCTGCGTATCTGCGTCTTCTGCGTGCCTTGCCGCTCTACACTCAGCAAAAAGCTTTTCCACCATATCTTGCAAGGAGAAACTCTGCCAGGAAAGAAAACATCCAAAATCTTGTTCTAAAGCTTGCACGGGGGTCTGCAAAGAGTTTGGCAAGAATGAAAGGTAGTTGTCCAAAACTCGTTCTTTTCCAATAGAATAACCATGGAAAAGGCAGGAGAGTGGTAAAGTACTGTTTTCTCTAAGTCTGAATGCTGCCCACACTGTGCCTGTGTGCTGCAGCTTGCATCTTCGCCTTTGGGAAGCTGCCGCTCGCCGATTCTCCCGGAGGCAAAGAAGCGGCTTCTTCGCACACAGAGCATTGTGGCGAGCGCAGGGAGCTCCTGAGAGCGGTTTGTGCCGAAAGAAGCCCGGGACCGGCACTTAGCTTCGGAGAGCTGCGTATCTGCGTCTTCTGCGTGTCTTGCCGCTCTACACTCAGCAAAAAGCTTTTCCACCATATCTTGCAAGGAGAAACTCTGCCAGGAAAGAAAACATCCAAAATCTTGTTCTAAAGCTTGCACGGGGGTGTGCAAAGAGTTTGGCAAGAATGAAAGGTAGTTGTCCAAAACTCGTTCTTTTCCAATAGAATAACCATGGAAAAGGCAGGAGAGTGGTAAAGTACTGTTTTCTCTAAGTCTGAAGGCTGCCCACACTGTGCCTGTGTGCTGCAGCTTGCATCTTCGCCTTTGGGAAGCTGCCGCTCGCCGATTCTCCCGGAGGCGAAGAAGCGGCTTCTTCGCACACAGAGCATTGTGGCGAGCGCAGGGAGCTCCTGAGAGCGGTTTGTGCCGAAAGAAGCCCGGGACCGGCACTTAGCTTCGGAGAGCTGCGTATCTGCATCTTCTGCGTGTCTTGCCGCTCTACACTCAGCAAAAAGCTTTTCCAGCATATCTTGCAAGGAGAAACTCTGCCAGGAAAGAAAACATCCAAAATCTTGTTCTAAAGCTTGCACGGGGGTCTGCAAAGAGTTTGGCAAGAATGAAAGGTAGTTGTCCAAAACTCGTTCTTTTCCAATAGAATAACCATGGAAAAGGCAGGAGAGTGGTAAAGTACTGTTTTCTCTAAGTCTGAAGGCTGCCCACACTGTGCCTGTGTGCTGCAGCTTGCATCTTCGCCTTTGGGAAGCTGCCGCTCGCCGATTCTCCCGGAGGCGAAGAAGCGGCTTCTTCACACACAGAGCATTGTGGCGAGCGCAGGGAGCTCCTGAGAGCGGTTTGTGCCGAAAGAAGCCCGGGACCGGCACTTAGCTTCGGAGAGCTGCGTATCTGCATCTTCTGCGTGTCTTGCCGCTCTACACTCAGCAAAAAGCTTTTCCAGCATATCTTGCAAGGAGAAACTCTGCCAGGAAAGAAAACATCCAAAATCTTGTTCTAAAGCTTGCACGGGGGTCTGCAAAGCGTTTGGCAAGAATGAAAGGTAGTTGTCCAAAACTCGTTCTTTTCCAATAGAATAACCATGGAAAAGGCAGGAGAGTGGTAAAGTACTGTTTTCTCTAAGTCTGAATGCTGCCCACACTGTGCCTGTTTGCTGCAGCTTGCATCTTCGCCTTTGGGAAGCTGCCGCTCGCCGATTCTCCCGGAGGCGAAGAAGCGGCTTCTTCGCACACAGAGCATTGTGGCGAGCGCAGGGAGCTCCTGAGAGCGGTTTGTGCCGAAAGAAGCCCGGGACCGGCACTTAGCTTCGGAGAGCTGCGTATCTGCGTCTTCTGCGTGTCTTGCCGCTCTACACTCAGCAAAAGCTTTTCCACCATATCTTGCAAGGAGAAACTCTGCCAGGAAAGAAAACATCCAAAATCTTGTTCTAAAGCTTGCACGGGGGTCTGCAAAGAGTTTGGCAAGAATGAAAGGTAGTTGTCCAAAACTCGTTCTTTTCCAATAGAATAACCATGGAAAAGGCAGGAGAGTGGTAAAGTACTGTTTTCTCTAAGTCTGAATGCTGCCCACACTGTGCCTGTGTGCTGCAGCTTGCATCTTCGCCTTTGGAAGCTGCCGCTCGCCGATTCTCCCAGAGGCGAAGAAGCGGCTTCTTCGCACACAGAGCATTGTGGCGAGCGCAGGGAGCTCCTGAGAGCGGTTTGTGCCGAAAGAAGCCCGGGACCGGCACTTAGCTTCGGAGAGCTGCGTATCTGCGTCTTCTGCGTGTCTTGCCGCTCTACACTCAGCAAAAAGCTTTTCCACCATATCTTGCAAGGAGAAACTCTGCCAGGAAAGAAAACGTCCAAAATCTTGTTCTACAGCTTGCACGGGGGTCTGCAAAGAGTTTGGCAAGAATGAAAGGTAGTTGTCCAAAACTCGTTCTTTTCCAATAGAATAACCATGGAAAAGGCAGGAGAGTGGTAAAGTACTGTTTTCTCTAAGTCTGAAGGCTGCCCACACTGTGCCTGTGTGCTGCAGCTTGCATCTTCGCCTTTGGGAAGCTGCCGCTCGCCGATTCTCCCGCAGGCAAAGAAGCGGCTTCTTCGCACACAGAGCATTGTGGCGAGCGCAGGGAGCTCCTGAGAGCGGTTTGTGCCGAAAGAAGCCCGGGACCGGCACTTAGCTTCGGAGAGCTGCGTATCTGCGTCTTCTGCGTGTCTTGCCGCTCTACACTCAGCAAAAAGCTTTTCCACCATATCTTGCAAGGAGAAACTCTGCCAGGAAAGAAAACGTCCAAAATCTTGTTCTAAAGCTTGCACGGGGATCTGCAAAGAGTTTGGCAAGAATGAAAGGTAGTTGTCCAAAACTCGTTCTTTTCCAATAGAATAACCATGGAAAAGGCAGGAGAGTGGTAAAGTACTGTTTTCTCTAAGTCTGAAGGCTGCCCACACTGTGCCTGCGTGCTGCAGCTTGCATCTTCGCCTTTGGGAAGCTGCCGCTCGCCGATTCTCCCGGAGGCGAAGAAGCGGCTTCTTCGCACACAGAGCATTGTGGCGAGCGCAGGGAGCTCCTGAGAGCGGTTTGTGCCGAAAGAAGCCCGGGACCGGCACTTAGCTTCGGAGAGCTGCGTATCTGCGTCTTCTGCGTGTCTTGCCGCTCTACACTCAGCAAAAAGCTTTTCCACCATATCTTGCAAGGAGAAACTCTGCCAGGAAAGAAAACATCCAAAATCTTGTTCTAAAGCTTGCACGGGGGTCTGCAAAGAGTTTGGCAAGAATGAAAGGTAGTTGTCCAAAACTCGTTCTTTTCCAATAGAATAACCATGGAAAAGGCAGGAGAGTGGTAAAGTACTGTTTTCTCTAAGTCTGAATGCTGCCCACACTGTGCCTGCGTGCTGCAGCTTGCATCTTCGCCTTTGGGAAGCTGCCGCTCGCCGATTCTCCCGGAGGCGAAGAAGCGGCTTCTTCGCACACAGAGCATTGTGGCGAGCGCAGGGAGCTCCTGAGAGCGGTTTGTGCCGAAAGAAGCCCGGGACCGGCACTTAGCTTCGGAGAGCTGCGTATCTGCGTCTTCTGCGTGTCTTGCCGCTCTACACTCAGCAAAAAGCTTTTCCACCATATCTTGCAAGGAGAAACTCTGCCAGGAAAGAAAACATCCAAAATCTTGTTCTAAAGCTTGCACGGGGGTCTGCAAAGAGTTTGGCAAGAATGAAAGGTAGTTGTCCAAATCTCGTTCTTTTCCAATAGAATAACCATGGAAAAGGCAGGAGAGTGGTAAAGTACTGTTTTCTCTAAGTCTGAATGCTGCCCACACTGTGCCTGTGTGCTGCAGCTTGCATCTTCGCCTTTGGGAAGCTGCCGCTCGCCGATTCTCCCGGAGGCGAAGAAGCGGCTTCTTCGCACACAGAGCATTGTGGCGAGCGCAGGGAGCTCCTGAGAGCGGTTTGTGCCGAAAGAAGCCCGGGACCGGCACTTAGCTTCGGAGAGCTGCGTATCTGCGTCTTCTGCGTGTCTTGCCGCTCTACACTCAGCAAAAAGCTTTTCCACCATATCTTGCAAGGAGAAACTCTGCCAGGAAAGAAAACATCCAAAATCTTGTTCTAAAGCTTGCACGGGGGTCTGCAAAGAGTTTGGCAAGAATGAAAGGTAGTTGTCCAAAACTCGTTCTTTTCCAATAGAATAACCATGGAAAAGGCAGGAGAGTGGTAAAGTACTGTTTTCTCTAAGTCTGAAGGCTGCCCACACTGTGCCTGTTTGCTGCAGCTTGCATCTTCGCCTTTGGGAAGCTGCCGCTCGCCGATTCTCCCGGAGGCGAAGAAGCGGCTTCTTCGCACACAGAGCATTGTGGCGAGCGCAGGGAGCTCCTGAGAGCGGTTTGTGCCGAAAGAAGCCCGGGACCGGCACTTAGCTTCGGAGAGCTGCGTATCTGCGTCTTCTGCGTGTCTTGCCGCTCTACACTCAGCAAAAAGCTTTTCCACCATATCTTGCAAGGAGAAACTCTGCCAGGAAAGAAAACATCCAAAATCTTGTTCTAAAGCTTGCACGGGGGTCTGCAAAGAGTTTGGCAAGAATGAAAGGTAGTTGTCCAAAACTCGTTCTTTTCCAATAGAATAACCATGGAAAAGGCAGGAGAGTGGTAAAGTACTGTTTTCTCTAAGTCTGAAGGCTGCCCACACTGTGCCTGTGTGCTGCAGCTTGCATCTTCGCCTTTGGGAAGCTGCCGCTCGCCGATTCTCCCGGAGGCGAAGAAGCGGCTTCTTCGCACACAGAGCATTGTGGCGAGCGCAGGGAGCTCCTGAGAGCGGTTTGTGCCGAAAGAAGCCCGGGACCGGCACTTAGCTTCGGAGAGCTGCGTATCTGCGTCTTCTGCGTGTCTTGCCGCTCTACACTCAGCAAAAAGCTTTTCCACCATATCTTGCAAGGAGAAACTCTGCCAGGAAAGAAAACGTCCAAAATCTTGTTCTAAAGCTTGCACGGGGATCTGCAAAGAGTTTGGCAAGAATGAAAGGTAGTTGTCCAAAACTCGTTCTTTTCCAATAGAATAACCATGGAAAAGGCAGGAGAGTGGTAAAGTACTGTTTTCTCTAAGTCTGAAGGCTGCCCACACTGTGCCTGCGTGCTGCAGCTTGCATCTTCGCCTTTGGGAAGCTGCCGCTCGCCGATTCTCCCGGAGGCGAAGAAGCGGCTTCTTCGCACACAGAGCATTGTGGCGAGCGCAGGGAGCTCCTGAGAGCGGTTTGTGCCGAAAGAAGCCCGGGACCGGCACTTAGCTTCGGAGAGCTGCGTATCTGCGTCTTCTGCGTGTCTTGCCGCTCTACACTCAGCAAAAAGCTTTTCCACCATATCTTGCAAGGAGAAACTCTGCCAGGAAAGAAAACATCCAAAATCTTGTTCTAAAGCTTGCACGGAGGTCTGCAAAGAGTTTGGCAAGAATGAAAGGTAGTTGTCCAAAACTCGTTCTTTTCCAATAGAATAACCATGGAAAAGGCAGGAGAGTGGTAAAGTTCTGTTTTCTCTAAGTCTGAAGGCTGCCCACACTGTGCCTGTGTGCTGCAGCTTGCATCTTCGCCTTTGGGAAGCTGCCGCTCGCCGATTCTCCCGGAGGCGAAGAAGCGGCTTCTTCGCACACAGAGCATTGTGGCGAGCGCAGGGAGCTCCTGAGAGCGGTTTGTGCCGAAAGAAGCCCGGGACCGGCACTTAGCTTCGGAGAGCTGCGTATCTGCGTCTTCTGCGTGTCTTGCCGCTCTACACTCAGCAAAAAGCTTTTCCACCATATCTTGCAAGGAGAAACTCTGCCAGGAAAGAAAACATCCAAAATCTTGTTCTAAAGCTTGCACGGGGGTCTGCAAAGAGTTTGGCAAGAATGAAAGGTAGTTGTCCAAATCTCGTTCTTTTCCAATAGAATAACCATGGAAAAGGCAGGAGAGTGGTAAAGTACTGTTTTCTCTAAGTCTGAATGCTGCCCACACTGTGCCTGTGTGCTGCAGCTTGCATCTTCGCCTTTGGGAAGCTGCCGCTCGCCGATTCTCCCGGAGGCGAAGAAGCGGCTTCTTCGCACACAGAGCATTGTGGCGAGCGCAGGGAGCTCCTGAGAGCGGTTTGTGCCGAAAGAAGCCCGGGACCGGCACTTAGCTTCGGAGAGCTGCGTATCTGCGTCTTCTGCGTGTCTTGCCGCTCTACACTCAGCAAAAAGCTTTTCCACCATATCTTGCAAGGAGAAACTCTGCCAGGAAAGAAAACATCCAAAATCTTGTTCTAAAGCTTGCACGGGGGTCTGCAAAGAGTTTGGCAAGAATGAAAGGTAGTTGTCCAAAACTCGTTCTTTTCCAATAGAATAACCATGGAAAAGGCAGGAGAGTGGTAAAGTACTGTTTTCTCTAAGTCTGAAGGCTGCCCACACTGTGCCTGTTTGCTGCAGCTTGCATCTTCGCCTTTGGGAAGCTGCCGCTCGCCGATTCTCCCGGAGGCGAAGAAGCGGCTTCTTCGCACACAGAGCATTGTGGCGAGCGCAGGGAGCTCCTGAGAGCGGTTTGTGCCGAAAGAAGCCCGGGACCGGCACTTAGCTTCGGAGAGCTGCGTATCTGCGTCTTCTGCGTGTCTTGCCGCTCTACACTCAGCAAAAAGCATTTCCACCATATCTTGCAAGGAGAAACTCTGCCAGGAAAGAAAACATCCAAAATCTTGTTCTAAAGCTTGCACGGGGGTCTGCAAAGAGTTTGGCAAGAATGAAAGGTAGTTGTCCAAAACTCGTTCTTTTCCAATAGAATAACCATGGAAAAGGCAGGAGAGTGGTAAAGTACTGTTTTCTCTAAGTCTGAAGGCTGCCCACACTGTGCCTGTGTGCTGCAGCTTGCATCTTCGCCTTTGGGAAGCTGCCGCTCGCCGATTCTCCCGCAGGCGAAGAAGCGGCTTCTTCGCACACAGAGCATTGTGGCGAGCGCAGGGAGCTCCTGAGAGCGGTTTGTGCCGAAAGAAGCCCGGGACCGGCACTTAGCTTCGGAGAGCTGCGTATCTGCGTCTTCTGCGTGTCTTGCCGCTCTACACTCAGCAAAAAGCTTTTCCACCATATCTTGCAAGGAGAAACTCTGCCAGGAAAGAAAACATCCAAAATCTTGTTCTAAAGCTTGCACGGAGGTCTGCAAAGAGTTTGGCAAGAATGAAAGGTAGTTGTCCAAAACTCGTTCTTTTCCAATAGAATAACCATGGAAAAGGCAGGAGAGTGGTAAAGTACTGTTTTCTCTAAGTCTGAAGGCTGCCCACACTGTGCCTGTGTGCTGCAGCTTGCATCTTCGCCTTTGGGAAGCTGCCGCTCGCCGATTCTCCCGCAGGCGAAGAAGCGGCTTCTTCGCACACAGAGCATTGTGGCGAGCGCAGGGAGCTCCTGAGAGCGGTTTGTGCCGAAAGAAGCCCAGGACCGGCACTTAGCTTCGGAGAGCTGCGTATCTGCGTCTTCTGCGTGTCTTGCCGCTCTACACTCAGCAAAAAGCTTTTCCAGCATATCTTGCAAGGAGAAACTCTGCCAGGAAAGAAAACATCCAAAATCTTGTTCTAAAGCTTGCACGGGGGTCTGCAAAGAGTTTGGCAAGAATGAAAGGTAGTTGTCCAAAACTCGTTCTTTTCCAATAGAATAACCATGGAAAAGGCAGGAGAGTGGTAAAGTACTGTTTTCTCTAAGTCTGAATGCTGCCCACACTGTGCCTGCGTGGTGCAGCTTGCATCTTCGCCTTTGGGAAGCTGCCGCTCGCCGATTCTCCCGGAGGCGAAGAAGCGGCTTCTTCGCACACAGAGCATTGTGGCGAGCGCAGGGAGCTCCTGAGAGCGGTTTGTGCCGAAAGAAGCCCGGGACCGGCACTTAGCTTCGGAGAGCTGCGTATCTGCGTCTTCTGCGTGTCTTGCCGCTCTACACTCAGCAAAAAGCTTTTCCACCATATCTTGCAAGGAGAAACTCTGCCAGGAAAGAAAACATCCAAAATCTTGTTCTAAAGCTTGCACGGAGGTCTGCAAAGAGTTTGGCAAGAATGAAAGGTAGTTGTCCAAAACTCGTTCTTTTCCAATAGAATAACCATGGAAAAGGCAGGAGAGTGGTAAAGTTCTGTTTTCTCTAAGTCTGAAGGCTGCCCACACTGTGCCTGTGTGCTGCAGCTTGCATCTTCGCCTTTGGGAAGCTGCCGCTCGCCGATTCTCCCGGAGGCGAAGAAGCGGCTTCTTCGCACACAGAGCATTGTGGCGAGCGCAGGGAGCTCCTGAGAGCGGTTTGTGCCGAAAGAAGCCCAGGACCGGCACTTAGCTTCGGAGAGCTGCGTATCTGCATCTTCTGCGTGTCTTGCCGCTCTACACTCAGCAAAAAGCTTTTCCACCATATCTTGCAAGGAGAAACTCTGCCAGGAAAGAAAACATCCAAAATCTTGTTCTAAAGCTTGCACGGGGGTCTGCAAAGAGTTTGGCAAGAATGAAAGGTAGTTGTCCAAAACTCGTTCTTTTCCAATAGAATAACCATGGAAAAGGCAGGAGAGTGGTAAAGTACTGTTTTCTCTAAGTCTGAATGCTGCCCACACTGTGCCTGCGTGCTGCAGCTTGCATCTTCGCCTTTGGGAAGCTGCCGCTCGCCGATTCTCCCGGAGGCGAAGAAGCGGCTTCTTCGCACACAGAGCATTGTGGCGAGCGCAGGGAGCTCCTGAGAGCGGTTTGTGCCGAAAGAAGCCCGGGACCGGCACTTAGCTTCGGAGAGCTGCGTATCTGCGTCTTCTGCGTGCCTTGCCGCTCTACACTCAGCCAAAAGCTTTTCCACCATATCTTGCAAGGAGAAACTCTGCCAGGAAAGAAAACATCCAAAATCTTGTTCTAAAGCTTGCACGGGGGTCTGCAAAGAGTTTGGCAAGAATGAAAGGTAGTTGTCCAAAACTCGTTCTTTTCCAATAGAATAACCATGGAAAAGGCAGGAGAGTGGTAAAGTACTGTTTTCTCTAAGTCTGAATGCTGCCCACACTGTGCCTGTGTGCTGCAGCTTGCATCTTCGCCTTTGGGAAGCTGCCGCTCGCCGATTCTCCCGGAGGCAAAGAAGCGGCTTCTTCGCACACAGAGCATTGTGGCGAGCGCAGGGAGCTCCTGAGAGCGGTTTGTGCCGAAAGAAGCCCGGGACCGGCACTTAGCTTCGGAGAGCTGCGTATCTGCGTCTTCTGCGTGTCTTGCCGCTCTACACTCAGCAAAAAGCTTTTCCACCATATCTTGCAAGGAGAAACTCTGCCAGGAAAGAAAACATCCAAAATCTTGTTCTAAAGCTTGCACGGGGGTCTGCAAAGAGTTTGGCAAGAATGAAAGGTAGTTGTCCAAATCTCGTTCTTTTCCAATAGAATAACCATGGAAAAGGCAGGAGAGTGGTAAAGTACTGTTTTCTCTAAGTCTGAATGCTGCCCACACTGTGCCTGTGTGCTGCAGCTTGCATCTTCGCCTTTGGGAAGCTGCCGCTCGCCGATTCTCCCGGAGGCGAAGAAGCGGCTTCTTCGCACACAGAGCATTGTGGCGAGCGCAGGGAGCTCCTGAGAGCGGTTTGTGCCGAAAGAAGCCCGGGACCGGCACTTAGCTTCGGAGAGCTGCGTATCTGCGTCTTCTGCGTGTCTTGCCGCTCTACACTCAGCAAAAAGCTTTTCCACCATATCTTGCAAGGAGAAACTCTGCCAGGAAAGAAAACATCCAAAATCTTGTTCTAAAGCTTGCACGGGGGTCTGCAAAGAGTTTGGCAAGAATGAAAGGTAGTTGTCCAAAACTCGTTCTTTTCCAATAGAATAACCATGGAAAAGGCAGGAGAGTGGTAAAGTACTGTTTTCTCTAAGTCTGAAGGCTGCCCACACTGTGCCTGTTTGCTGCAGCTTGCATCTTCGCCTTTGGGAAGCTGCCGCTCGCCGATTCTCCCGGAGGCGAAGAAGCGGCTTCTTCGCACACAGAGCATTGTGGCGAGCGCAGGGAGCTCCTGAGAGCGGTTTGTGCCGAAAGAAGCCCGGGACCGGCACTTAGCTTCGGAGAGCTGCGTATCTGCGTCTTCTGCGTGTCTTGCCGCTCTACACTCAGCAAAAAGCATTTCCACCATATCTTGCAAGGAGAAACTCTGCCAGGAAAGAAAACATCCAAAATCTTGTTCTAAAGCTTGCACGGGGGTCTGCAAAGAGTTTGGCAAGAATGAAAGGTAGTTGTCCAAAACTCGTTCTTTTCCAATAGAATAACCATGGAAAAGGCAGGAGAGTGGTAAAGTACTGTTTTCTCTAAGTCTGAAGGCTGCCCACACTGTGCCTGTGTGCTGCAGCTTGCATCTTCGCCTTTGGGAAGCTGCCGCTCGCCGATTCTCCCGGAGGCGAAGAAGCGGCTTCTTCGCACACAGAGCATTGTGGCGAGCGCAGGGAGCTCCTGAGAGCGGTTTGTGCCGAAAGAAGCCCGGGACCGGCACTTAGCTTCGGAGAGCTGCGTATCTGCGTCTTCTGCGTGTCTTGCCGCTCTACACTCAGCAAAAAGCTTTTCCACCATATCTTGCAAGGAGAAACTCTGCCAGGAAAGAAAACATCCAAAATCTTGTTCTAAAGCTTGCACGGAGGTCTGCAAAGAGTTTGGCAAGAATGAAAGGTAGTTGTCCAAAACTCG
Organism: Molothrus aeneus; assembly: GCF_037042795.1. Classification (NCBI taxonomy): domain Eukaryota; kingdom Metazoa; phylum Chordata; class Aves; order Passeriformes; family Icteridae; genus Molothrus; species Molothrus aeneus. The sequence continues at coordinate 136,491 of NW_027098915.1, read as the reverse complement.
TTCTTTTCCAATAGAATAACCATGGAAAAGGCAGGAGAGTGGTAAAGTACTGTTTTCTCTAAGTCTGAAGGCTGCCCACACTGTGCCTGTGTGCTGCAGCTTGCATCTTCGCCTTTGGGAAGCTGCCGCTCGCCGATTCTCCCGCAGGCGAAGAAGCGGCTTCTTCGCACACAGAGCATTGTGGCGAGCGCAGGGAGCTCCTGAGAGCGGTTTGTGCCGAAAGAAGCCCAGGACCGGCACTTAGCTTCGGAGAGCTGCGTATCTGCGTCTTCTGCGTGTCTTGCCGCTCTACACTCAGCAAAAAGCTTTTCCAGCATATCTTGCAAGGAGAAACTCTGCCAGGAAAGAAAACATCCAAAATCTTGTTCTAAAGCTTGCACGGGGGTCTGCAAAGAGTTTGGCAAGAATGAAAGGTAGTTGTCCAAAACTCGTTCTTTTCCAATAGAATAACCATGGAAAAGGCAGGAGAGTGGTAAAGTACTGTTTTCTCTAAGTCTGAATGCTGCCCACACTGTGCCTGCGTGGTGCAGCTTGCATCTTCGCCTTTGGGAAGCTGCCGCTCGCCGATTCTCCCGGAGGCGAAGAAGCGGCTTCTTCGCACACAGAGCATTGTGGCGAGCGCAGGGAGCTCCTGAGAGCGGTTTGTGCCGAAAGAAGCCCGGGACCGGCACTTAGCTTCGGAGAGCTGCGTATCTGCGTCTTCTGCGTGTCTTGCCGCTCTACACTCAGCAAAAAGCTTTTCCACCATATCTTGCAAGGAGAAACTCTGCCAGGAAAGAAAACATCCAAAATCTTGTTCTAAAGCTTGCACGGGGGTCTGCAAAGAGTTTGGCAAGAATGAAAGGTAGTTGTCCAAAACTCATTCTTTTCCAATAGAATAACCATGGAAAAGGCAGGAGAGTGGTAAAGTACTGTTTTCTCTAAGTCTGAAGGCTGCCCACACTGTGCCTGTGTGCTGCAGCTTGCATCTTCGCCTTTGGGAAGCTGCCGCTCGCCGATTCTCCCGGAGGCGAAGAAGCGGCTTCTTCGCACACAGAGCATTGTGGCGAGCGCAGGGAGCTCCTGAGAGCGGTTTGTGCCGAAAGAAGCCCAGGACCGGCACTTAGCTTCGGAGAGCTGCGTATCTGCATCTTCTGCGTGTCTTGCCGCTCTACACTCAGCAAAAAGCTTTTCCACCATATCTTGCAAGGAGAAACTCTGCCAGGAAAGAAAACATCCAAAATCTTGTTCTAAAGCTTGCACGGGGGTCTGCAAAGAGTTTGGCAAGAATGAAAGGTAGTTGTCCAAAACTCGTTCTTTTCCAATAGAATAACCATGGAAAAGGCAGGAGAGTGGTAAAGTACTGTTTTCTCTAAGTCTGAATGCTGCCCACACTGTGCCTGCGTGCTGCAGCTTGCATCTTCGCCTTTGGGAAGCTGCCGCTCGCCGATTCTCCCGGAGGCGAAGAAGCGGCTTCTTCGCACACAGAGCATTGTGGCGAGCGCAGGGAGCTCCTGAGAGCGGTTTGTGCCGAAAGAAGCCCGGGACCGGCACTTAGCTTCGGAGAGCTGCGTATCTGCGTCTTCTGCGTGCCTTGCCGCTCTACACTCAGCCAAAAGCTTTTCCACCATATCTTGCAAGGAGAAACTCTGCCAGGAAAGAAAACATCCAAAATCTTGTTCTAAAGCTTGCACGGGGGTCTGCAAAGAGTTTGGCAAGAATGAAAGGTAGTTGTCCAAAACTCGTTCTTTTCCAATAGAATAACCATGGAAAAGGCAGGAGAGTGGTAAAGTACTGTTTTCTCTAAGTCTGAATGCTGCCCACACTGTGCCTGTGTGCTGCAGCTTGCATCTTCGCCTTTGGGAAGCTGCCGCTCGCCGATTCTCCCGGAGGCAAAGAAGCGGCTTCTTCGCACACAGAGCATTGTGGCGAGCGCAGGGAGCTCCTGAGAGCGGTTTGTGCCGAAAGAAGCCCGGGACCGGCACTTAGCTTCGGAGAGCTGCGTATCTGCGTCTTCTGCGTGTCTTGCCGCTCTACACTCAGCAAAAAGCTTTTCCACCATATCTTGCAAGGAGAAACTCTGCCAGGAAAGAAAACATCCAAAATCTTGTTCTAAAGCTTGCACGGGGGTGTGCAAAGAGTTTGGCAAGAATGAAAGGTAGTTGTCCAAAACTCGTTCTTTTCCAATAGAATAACCATGGAAAAGGCAGGAGAGTGGTAAAGTACTGTTTTCTCTAAGTCTGAAGGCTGCCCACACTGTGCCTGCGTGGTGCAGCTTGCATCTTCGCCTTTGGGAAGCTGCCGCTCGCCGATTCTCCCGGAGGCGAAGAAGCGGCTTCTTCGCACACAGAGCATTGTGGCGAGCGCAGGGAGCTCCTGAGAGCGGTTTGTGCCGAAAGAAGCCCGGGACCGGCACTTAGCTTCGGAGAGCTGCGTATCTGCGTCTTCTGCGTGTCTTGCCGCTCTACACTCAGCAAAAAGCTTTTCCACCATATCTTGCAAGGAGAAACTCTGCCAGGAAAGAAAACATCCAAAATCTTGTTCTAAAGCTTGCACGGGGGTCTGCAAAGAGTTTGGCAAGAATGAAAGGTAGTTGTCCAAAACTCATTCTTTTCCAATAGAATAACCATGGAAAAGGCAGGAGAGTGGTAAAGTACTGTTTTCTCTAAGTCTGAAGGCTGCCCACACTGTGCCTGTGTGCTGCAGCTTGCATCTTCGCCTTTGGGAAGCTGCCGCTCGCCGATTCTCCCGGAGGCGAAGAAGCGGCTTCTTCGCACACAGAGCATTGTGGCGAGCGCAGGGAGCTCCTGAGAGCGGTTTGTGCCGAAAGAAGCCCAGGACCGGCACTTAGCTTCGGAGAGCTGCGTATCTGCATCTTCTGCGTGTCTTGCCGCTCTACACTCAGCAAAAAGCTTTTCCACCATATCTTGCAAGGAGAAACTCTGCCAGGAAAGAAAACATCCAAAATCTTGTTCTAAAGCTTGCACGGGGGTCTGCAAAGAGTTTGGCAAGAATGAAAGGTAGTTGTCCAAAACTCGTTCTTTTCCAATAGAATAACCATGGAAAAGGCAGGAGAGTGGTAAAGTACTGTTTTCTCTAAGTCTGAATGCTGCCCACACTGTGCCTGCGTGCTGCAGCTTGCATCTTCGCCTTTGGGAAGCTGCCGCTCGCCGATTCTCCCGGAGGCGAAGAAGCGGCTTCTTCGCACACAGAGCATTGTGGCGAGCGCAGGGAGCTCCTGAGAGCGGTTTGTGCCGAAAGAAGCCCGGGACCGGCACTTAGCTTCGGAGAGCTGCGTATCTGCGTCTTCTGCGTGCCTTGCCGCTCTACACTCAGCCAAAAGCTTTTCCACCATATCTTGCAAGGAGAAACTCTGCCAGGAAAGAAAACATCCAAAATCTTGTTCTAAAGCTTGCACGGGGGTCTGCAAAGAGTTTGGCAAGAATGAAAGGTAGTTGTCCAAAACTCGTTCTTTTCCAATAGAATAACCATGGAAAAGGCAGGAGAGTGGTAAAGTACTGTTTTCTCTAAGTCTGAATGCTGCCCACACTGTGCCTGTGTGCTGCAGCTTGCATCTTCGCCTTTGGGAAGCTGCCGCTCGCCGATTCTCCCGGAGGCAAAGAAGCGGCTTCTTCGCACACAGAGCATTGTGGCGAGCGCAGGGAGCTCCTGAGAGCGGTTTGTGCCGAAAGAAGCCCGGGACCGGCACTTAGCTTCGGAGAGCTGCGTATCTGCGTCTTCTGCGTGTCTTGCCGCTCTACACTCAGCAAAAAGCTTTTCCACCATATCTTGCAAGGAGAAACTCTGCCAGGAAAGAAAACATCCAAAATCTTGTTCTAAAGCTTGCACGGGGGTGTGCAAAGAGTTTGGCAAGAATGAAAGGTAGTTGTCCAAAACTCGTTCTTTTCCAATAGAATAACCATGGAAAAGGCAGGAGAGTGGTAAAGTACTGTTTTCTCTAAGTCTGAAGGCTGCCCACACTGTGCCTGTGTGCTGCAGCTTGCATCTTCGCCTTTGGGAAGCTGCCGCTCGCCGATTCTCCCGGAGGCGAAGAAGCGGCTTCTTCGCACACAGAGCATTGTGGCGAGCGCAGGGAGCTCCTGAGAGCGGTTTGTGCCGAAAGAAGCCCGGGACCGGCACTTAGCTTCGGAGAGCTGCGTATCTGCATCTTCTGCGTGTCTTGCCGCTCTACACTCAGCAAAAAGCTTTTCCAGCATATCTTGCAAGGAGAAACTCTGCCAGGAAAGAAAACATCCAAAATCTTGTTCTAAAGCTTGCACGGGGGTCTGCAAAGAGTTTGGCAAGAATGAAAGGTAGTTGTCCAAAACTCGTTCTTTTCCAATAGAATAACCATGGAAAAGGCAGGAGAGTGGTAAAGTACTGTTTTCTCTAAGTCTGAATGCTGCCCACACTGTGCCTGTGTGCTGCAGCTTGCATCTTCGCCTTTGGGAAGCTGCCGCTCGCCGATTCTCCCGGAGGCGAAGAAGCGGCTTCTTCACACACAGAGCATTGTGGCGAGCGCAGGGAGCTCCTGAGAGCGGTTTGTGCCGAAAGAAGCCCGGGACCGGCACTTAGCTTCGGAGAGCTGCGTATCTGCATCTTCTGCGTGTCTTGCCGCTCTACACTCAGCAAAAAGCTTTTCCAGCATATCTTGCAAGGAGAAACTCTGCCAGGAAAGAAAACATCCAAAATCTTGTTCTAAAGCTTGCACGGGGGTCTGCAAAGCGTTTGGCAAGAATGAAAGGTAGTTGTCCAAAACTCGTTCTTTTCCAATAGAATAACCATGGAAAAGGCAGGAGAGTGGTAAAGTACTGTTTTCTCTAAGTCTGAATGCTGCCCACACTGTGCCTGTGTGCCGCAGCTTGCATCTTCGCCTTTGGGAAGCTGCCACTCGCCGATTCTCCCGGAGGCGAAGAAGCGGCTTCTTCGCACACAGAGCATTGTGGCGAGCGCAGGGAGCTCCTGAGAGCGGTTTGTGCCGAAAGAAGCCCGGGACCGGCACTTAGCTTCGGAGAGCTGCGTATCTGCGTCTTCTTCGTGTCTTGCCGCTCTACACTCAGCAAAAAGCTTTTCCACCATATCTTGCAAGGAGAAACTCTGCCAGGAAAGAAAACATCCAAAATCTTGTTCTAAAGCTTGCACGGGGGTCTGCAAAGAGTTTGGCAAGAATGAAAGGTAGTTGTCCAAAACTCGTTCTTTTCCAATAGAATAACCATGGAAAAGGCAGGAGAGTGGTAAAGTACTGTTTTCTCTAAGTCTGAATGCTGCCCACACTGTGCCTGTGTGCTGCAGCTTGCATCTTCGCCTTTGGGAAGCTGCCGCTCGCCGATTCTCCCAGAGGCGAAGAAGCGGCTTCTTCGCACACAGAGCATTGTGGCGAGCGCAGGGAGCTCCTGAGAGCGGTTTGTGCCGAAAGAAGCCCGGGACCGGCACTTAGCTTCGGAGAGCTGCGTATCTGCGTCTTCTGCGTGTCTTGCCGCTCTACACTCAGCAAAAAGCTTTTCCACCATATCTTGCAAGGAGAAACTCTGCCAGGAAAGAAAACATCCAAAATCTTGTTCTAAAGCTTGCACGGGGGTCTGCAAAGAGTTTGGCAAGAATGAAAGGTAGTTGTCCAAAACTCATTCTTTTCCAATTGAATAACCATGGAAAAGGCAGGAGAGTGGTAAAGTACTGTTTTCTCTAAGTCTGAAGGCTGCCCACACTGTGCCTGTGTGCTGCAGCTTGCATCTTCGCCTTTGGGAAGCTGCCGCTCGCCGATTCTCCCGGAGGCGAAGAAGCGGCTTCTTCGCACACAGAGCATTGTGGCGAGCGCAGGGAGCTCCTGAGAGCGGTTTGTGCCGAAAGAAGCCCGGGACCGGCACTTAGCTTCGGAGAGCTGCGTATCTGCATCTTCTGCGTGTCTTGCCGCTCTACACTCAGCAAAAAGCTTTTCCACCATATCTTGCAAGGAGAAACTCTGCCAGGAAAGAAAACATCCAAAATCTTGTTCTAAAGCTTGCACGGGGGTCTGCAAAGAGTTTGGCAAGAATGAAAGGTAGTTGTCCAAAACTCGTTCTTTTCCAATAGAATAACCATGGAAAAGGCAGGAGAGTGGTAAAGTACTGTTTTCTCTAAGTCTGAATGCTGCCCACACTGTGCCTGTGTGCTGCAGCTTGCATCTTCGCCTTTGGGAAGCTGCCGCTCGCCGATTCTCCCGGAGGCAAAGAAGCGGCTTCTTCGCACACAGAGCATTGTGGCGAGCGCAGGGAGCTCCTGAGAGCGGTTTGTGCCGAAAGAAGCCCGGGACCGGCACTTAGCTTCGGAGAGCTGCGTATCTGCGTCTTCTGCGTGTCTTGCCGCTCTACACTCAGCCAAAAGCTTTTCCACCATATCTTGCAAGGAGAAACTCTGCCAGGAAAGAAAACATCCAAAATCTTGTTCTAAAGCTTGCACGGGGGTCTGCAAAGAGTTTGGCAAGAATGAAAGGTAGTTGTCCAAAACTCGTTCTTTTCCAATAGAATAACCATGGAAAAGGCAGGAGCGTGGTAAAGTACTGTTTTCTCTAAGTCTGAAGGCTGCCCACACTGTGCCTGCGTGCTGCAGCTTGCATCTTCGCCTTTGGGAAGCTGCCGCTCGCCGATTCTCCCGGAGGCGAAGAAGCGGCTTCTTCGCACACAGAGCATTGTGGCGAGCGCAGGGAGCTCCTGAGAGCGGTTTGTGCCGAAAGAAGCCCGGGACCGGCACTTAGCTTCGGAGAGCTGCGTATCTGCATCTTCTGCGTGTCTTGCCGCTCTACACTCAGCAAAAAGCTTTTCCACCATATCTTGCAAGGAGAAACTCTGCCAGGAAAGAAAACATCCAAAATCTTGTTCTAAAGCTTGCACGGGGGTCTGCAAAGAGTTTGGCAAGAATGAAAGGTAGTTGTCCAAAACTCGTTCTTTTCCAATAGAATAACCATGGAAAAGGCAGGAGAGTGGTAAAGTACTGTTTTCTCTAAGTCTGAAGGCTGCCCACACTGTGCCTGTGTGCTGCAGCTTGCATCTTCGCCTTTGGGAAGCTGCCGCTCGCCGATTCTCCCGCAGGCGAAGAAGCGGCTTCTTCGCACACAGAGCATTGTGGCGAGCGCAGGGAGCTCCTGAGAGCGGTTTGTGCCGAAAGAAGCCCAGGACCGGCACTTAGCTTCGGAGAGCTGCGTATCTGCGTCTTCTGCGTGTCTTGCCGCTCTACACTCAGCAAAAAGCTTTTCCACCATATCTTGCAAGGAGAAACTCTGCCAGGAAAGAAAACATCCAAAATCTTGTTCTAAAGCTTGCACGGGGGTCTGCAAAGAGTTTGGCAAGAATGAAAGGTAGTTGTCCAAAACTCGTTCTTTTCCAATAGAATAACCATGGAAAAGGCAGGAGAGTGGTAAAGTACTGTTTTCTCTAAGTCTGAATGCTGCCCACACTGTGCCTGCGTGGTGCAGCTTGCATCTTCGCCATTGGGAAGCTGCCGCTCGCCGATTCTCCCGGAGGCGAAGAAGCGGCTTCTTCGCACACAGAGCATTGTGGCGAGCGCAGGGAGCTCCTGAGAGCGGTTTGTGCCGAAAGAAGCCCGGGACCGGCACTTAGCTTCGGAGAGCTGCGTATCTGCGTCTTCTGCGTGTCTTGCCGCTCTACACTCAGCAAAAAGCTTTTCCACCATATCTTGCAAGGAGAAACTCTGCCAGGAAAGAAAACATCCAAAATCTTGTTCTAAAGCTTGCACGGGGGTCTGCAAAGAGTTTGGCAAGAATGAAAGGTAGTTGTCCAAAACTCATTCTTTTCCAATAGAATAACCATGGAAAAGGCAGGAGAGTGGTAAAGTACTGTTTTCTCTAAGTCTGAAGGCTGCCCACACTGTGCCTGTGTGCTGCAGCTTGCATCTTCGCCTTTGGGAAGCTGCCGCTCGCCGATTCTCCCGGAGGCGAAGAAGCGGCTTCTTCGCACACAGAGCATTGTGGCGAGCGCAGGGAGCTCCTGAGAGCGGTTTGTGCCGAAAGAAGCCCAGGACCGGCACTTAGCTTCGGAGAGCTGCGTATCTGCATCTTCTGCGTGTCTTGCCGCTCTACACTCAGCAAAAAGCTTTTCCACCATATCTTGCAAGGAGAAACTCTGCCAGGAAAGAAAACATCCAAAATCTTGTTCTAAAGCTTGCACGGGGGTCTGCAAAGAGTTTGGCAAGAATGAAAGGTAGTTGTCCAAAACTCGTTCTTTTCCAATAGAATAACCATGGAAAAGGCAGGAGAGTGGTAAAGTACTGTTTTCTCTAAGTCTGAATGCTGCCCACACTGTGCCTGCGTGCTGCAGCTTGCATCTTCGCCTTTGGGAAGCTGCCGCTCGCCGATTCTCCCGGAGGCGAAGAAGCGGCTTCTTCGCACACAGAGCATTGTGGCGAGCGCAGGGAGCTCCTGAGAGCGGTTTGTGCCGAAAGAAGCCCGGGACCGGCACTTAGCTTCGGAGAGCTGCGTATCTGCGTCTTCTGCGTGCCTTGCCGCTCTACACTCAGCCAAAAGCTTTTCCACCATATCTTGCAAGGAGAAACTCTGCCAGGGAAGAAAACATCCAAAATCTTGTTCTAAAGCTTGCACGGGGGTCTGCAAAGAGTTTGGCAAGAATGAAAGGTAGTTGTCCAAAACTCGTTCTTTTCCAATAGAATAACCATGGAAAAGGCAGGAGAGTGGTAAAGTACTGTTTTCTCTAAGTCTGAATGCTGCCCACACTGTGCCTGTGTGCTGCAGCTTGCATCTTCGCCTTTGGGAAGCTGCCGCTCGCCGATTCTCCCGGAGGCAAAGAAGCGGCTTCTTCGCACACAGAGCATTGTGGCGAGCGCAGGGAGCTCCTGAGAGCGGTTTGTGCCGAAAGAAGCCCGGGACCGGCACTTAGCTTCGGAGAGCTGCGTATCTGCGTCTTCTGCGTGTCTTGCCGCTCTACACTCAGCAAAAAGCTTTTCCACCATATCTTGCAAGGAGAAACTCTGCCAGGAAAGAAAACATCCAAAATCTTGTTCTAAAGCTTGCACGGGGGTGTGCAAAGAGTTTGGCAAGAATGAAAGGTAGTTGTCCAAAACTCGTTCTTTTCCAATAGAATAACCATGGAAAAGGCAGGAGAGTGGTAAAGTACTGTTTTCTCTAAGTCTGAAGGCTGCCCACACTGTGCCTGTGTGCTGCAGCTTGCATCTTCGCCTTTGGGAAGCTGCCGCTCGCCGATTCTCCCGGAGGCGAAGAAGCGGCTTCTTCGCACACAGAGCATTGTGGCGAGCGCAGGGAGCTCCTGAGAGCGGTTTGTGCCGAAAGAAGCCCGGGACCGGCACTTAGCTTCGGAGAGCTGCGTATCTGCATCTTCTGCGTGTCTTGCCGCTCTACACTCAGCAAAAAGCTTTTCCAGCATATCTTGCAAGGAGAAACTCTGCCAGGAAAGAAAACATCCAAAATCTTGTTCTAAAGCTTGCACGGGGGTCTGCAAAGAGTTTGGCAAGAATGAAAGGTAGTTGTCCAAAACTCGTTCTTTTCCAATAGAATAACCATGGAAAAGGCAGGAGAGTGGTAAAGTACTGTTTTCTCTAAGTCTGAATGCTGCCCACACTGTGCCTGTGTGCTGCAGCTTGCATCTTCGCCTTTGGGAAGCTGCCGCTCGCCGATTCTCCCGGAGGCGAAGAAGCGGCTTCTTCACACACAGAGCATTGTGGCGAGCGCAGGGGGCTCCTGAGAGCGGTTTGTGCCGAAAGAAGCCCGGGACCGGCACTTAGCTTCGGAGAGCTGCGTATCTGCATCTTCTGCGTGTCTTGCCGCTCTACACTCAGCAAAAAGCTTTTCCAGCATATCTTGCAAGGAGAAACTCTGCCAGGAAAGAAAACATCCAAAATCTTGTTCTAAAGCTTGCACGGGGGTCTGCAAAGCGTTTGGCAAGAATGAAAGGTAGTTGTCCAAAACTCGTTCTTTTCCAATAGAATAACCATGGAAAAGGCAGGAGAGTGGTAAAGTACTGTTTTCTCTAAGTCTGAATGCTGCCCACACTGTGCCTGTGTGCCGCAGCTTGCATCTTCGCCTTTGGGAAGCTGCCACTCGCCGATTCTCCCGGAGGCGAAGAAGCGGCTTCTTCGCACACAGAGCATTGTGGCGAGCGCAGGGAGCTCCTGAGAGCGGTTTGTGCCGAAAGAAGCCCGGGACCGGCACTTAGCTTCGGAGAGCTGCGTATCTGCGTCTTCTGCGTGTCTTGCCGCTCTACACTCAGCAAAAAGCTTTTCCACCATATCTTGCAAGGAGAAACTCTGCCAGGAAAGAAAACATCCAAAATCTTGTTCTAAAGCTTGCACGGGGGTCTGCAAAGAGTTTGGCAAGAATGAAAGGTAGTTGTCCAAAACTCGTTCTTTTCCAATAGAATAACCATGGAAAAGGCAGGAGAGTGGTAAAGTACTGTTTTCTCTAAGTCTGAATGCTGCCCACACTGTGCCTGTGTGCTGCAGCTTGCATCTTCGCCTTTGGGAAGCTGCCGCTCGCCGATTCTCCCAGAGGCGAAGAAGCGGCTTCTTCGCACACAGAGCATTGTGGCGAGCGCAGGGAGCTCCTGAGAGCGGTTTGTGCCGAAAGAAGCCCGGGACCGGCACTTAGCTTCGGAGAGCTGCGTATCTGCGTCTTCTGCGTGTCTTGCCGCTCTACACTCAGCAAAAAGCTTTTCCACCATATCTTGCAAGGAGAAACTCTGCCAGGAAAGAAAACATCCAAAATCTTGTTCTAAAGCTTGCACGGGGGTCTGCAAAGAGTTTGGCAAGAATGAAAGGTAGTTGTCCAAAACTCATTCTTTTCCAATAGAATAACCATGGAAAAGGCAGGAGAGTGGTAAAGTACTGTTTTCTCTAAGTCTGAAGGCTGCCCACACTGTGCCTGTGTGCTGCAGCTTGCATCTTCGCCTTTGGGAAGCTGCCGCTCGCCGATTCTCCCGGAGGCGAAGAAGCGGCTTCTTCGCACACAGAGCATTGTGGCGAGCGCAGGGAGCTCCTGAGAGCGGTTTGTGCCGAAAGAAGCCCGGGACCGGCACTTAGCTTCGGAGAGCTGCGTATCTGCATCTTCTGCGTGTCTTGCCGCTCTACACTCAGCAAAAAGCTTTTCCACCATATCTTGCAAGGAGAAACTCTGCCAGGAAAGAAAACATCCAAAATCTTGTTCTAAAGCTTGCACGGGGGTCTGCAAAGAGTTTGGCAAGAATGAAAGGTAGTTGTCCAAAACTCGTTCTTTTCCAATAGAATAACCATGGAAAAGGCAGGAGAGTGGTAAAGTACTGTTTTCTCTAAGTCTGAATGCTGCCCACACTGTGCCTGTGTGCTGCAGCTTGCATCTTCGCCTTTGGGAAGCTGCCGCTCGCCGATTCTCCCGGAGGCAAAGAAGCGGCTTCTTCGCACACAGAGCATTGTGGCGAGCGCAGGGAGCTCCTGAGAGCGGTTTGTGCCGAAAGAAGCCCGGGACCGGCACTTAGCTTCGGAGAGCTGCGTATCTGCGTCTTCTGCGTGTCTTGCCGCTCTACACTCAGCAAAAAGCTTTTCCAGCATATCTTGCAAGGAGAAACTCTGCCAGGAAAGAAAACATCCAAAATCTTGTTCTAAAGCTTGCACGGGGGTCTGCAAAGAGTTTGGCAAGAATGAAAGGTAGTTGTCCAAAACTCGTTCTTTTCCAATAGAATAACCATGGAAAAGGCAGGAGAGTGGTAAAGTACTGTTTTCTCTAAGTCTGAAGGCTGCCCACACTGTGCCTGTGTGCTGCAGCTTGCATCTTCGCCTTTGGGAAGCTGCCGCTCGCCGATTCTCCCGGAGGGGAAGAAGCGGCTTCTTCGCACACAGAGCATTGTGGCGAGCGCAGGGAGCTCCTGAGAGCGGTTTGTGCCGAAAGAAGCCCGGGACCGGCACTTAGCTTCGGAGAGCTGCGTATCTGCTTCTTCTGCGTGTCTTGCCGCTCTACACTCAGCAAAAAGCTTTTCCACCATATCTTGCAAGGAGAAACTCTGCCAGGAAAGAAAACATCCAAAATCTTGTTCTAAAGCTTGCACGGGGGTCTGCAAAGAGTTTGGCAAGAATGAAAGGTAGTTGTCCAAAACTCATTCTTTTCCAATAGAATAACCATGGAAAAGGCAGGAGAGTGGTAAAGTACTGTTTTCTCTAAGTCTGAAGGCTGCCCACACTGTGCCTGTGTGCTGCAGCTTGCATCTTCGCCTTTGGGAAGCTGCCGCTCGCCGATTCTCCCGGAGGCGAAGAAGCGGCTTCTTCGCACACAGAGCATTGTGGCGAGCGCAGGGAGCTCCTGAGAGCGGTTTGTGCCGAAAGAAGCCCAGGACCGGCACTTAGCTTCGGAGAGCTGCGTATCTGCATCTTCTGCGTGTCTTGCCGCTCTACACTCAGCAAAAAGCTTTTCCACCATATCTTGCAAGGAGAAACTCTGCCAGGAAAGAAAACATCCAAAATCTTGTTCTAAAGCTTGCACGGGGGTCTGCAAAGAGTTTGGCAAGAATGAAAGGTAGTTGTCCAAAACTCGTTCTTTTCCAATAGAATAACCATGGAAAAGGCAGGAGAGTGGTAAAGTACTGTTTTCTCTAAGTCTGAATGCTGCCCACACTGTGCCTGCGTGCTGCAGCTTGCATCTTCGCCTTTGGGAAGCTGCCGCTCGCCGATTCTCCCGGAGGCGAAGAAGCGGCTTCTTCGCACACAGAGCATTGTGGCGAGCGCAGGGAGCTCCTGAGAGCGGTTTGTGCCGAAAGAAGCCCGGGACCGGCACTTAGCTTCGGAGAGCTGCGTATCTGCGTCTTCTGCGTGCCTTGCCGCTCTACACTCAGCCAAAAGCTTTTCCACCATATCTTGCAAGGAGAAACTCTGCCAGGAAAGAAAACATCCAAAATCTTGTTCTAAAGCTTGCACGGGGGTGTGCAAAGAGTTTGGCAAGAATGAAAGGTAGTTGTCCAAAACTCGTTCTTTTCCAATAGAATAACCATGGAAAAGGCAGGAGAGTGGTAAAGTACTGTTTTCTCTAAGTCTGAAGGCTGCCCACACTGTGCCTGTGTGCTGCAGCTTGCATCTTCGCCTTTGGGAAGCTGCCGCTCGCCGATTCTCCCGGAGGCGAAGAAGCGGCTTCTTCGCACACAGAGCATTGTGGCGAGCGCAGGGAGCTCCTGAGAGCGGTTTGTGCCGAAAGAAGCCCGGGACCGGCACTTAGCTTCGGAGAGCTGCGTATCTGCATCTTCTGCGTGTCTTGCCGCTCTACACTCAGCAAAAAGCTTTTCCAGCATATCTTGCAAGGAGAAACTCTGCCAGGAAAGAAAACATCCAAAATCTTGTTCTAAAGCTTGCACGGGGGTCTGCAAAGAGTTTGGCAAGAATGAAAGGTAGTTGTCCAAAACTCGTTCTTTTCCAATAGAATAACCATGGAAAAGGCAGGAGAGTGGTAAAGTACTGTTTTCTCTAAGTCTGAATGCTGCCCACACTGTGCCTGTGTGCTGCAGCTTGCATCTTCGCCTTTGGGAAGCTGCCGCTCGCCGATTCTCCCGGAGGCGAAGAAGCGGCTTCTTCACACACAGAGCATTGTGGCGAGCGCAGGGAGCTCCTGAGAGCGGTTTGTGCCGAAAGAAGCCCGGGACCGGCACTTAGCTTCGGAGAGCTGCGTATCTGCATCTTCTGCGTGTCTTGCCGCTCTACACTCAGCAAAAAGCTTTTCCAGCATATCTTGCAAGGAGAAACTCTGCCAGGAAAGAAAACATCCAAAATCTTGTTCTAAAGCTTGCACGGGGGTCTGCAAAGCGTTTGGCAAGAATGAAAGGTAGTTGTCCAAAACTCGTTCTTTTCCAATAGAATAACCATGGAAAAGGCAGGAGAGTGGTAAAGTACTGTTTTCTCTAAGTCTGAATGCTGCCCACACTGTGCCTGTGTGCCGCAGCTTGCATCTTCGCCTTTGGGAAGCTGCCACTCGCCGATTCTCCCGGAGGCGAAGAAGCGGCTTCTTCGCACACAGAGCATTGTGGCGAGCGCAGGGAGCTCCTGAGAGCGGTTTGTGCCGAAAGAAGCCCGGGACCGGCACTTAGCTTCGGAGAGCTGCGTATCTGCGTCTTCTGCGTGTCTTGCCGCTCTACACTCAGCAAAAAGCTTTTCCACCATATCTTGCAAGGAGAAACTCTGCCAGGAAAGAAAACATCCAAAATCTTGTTCTAAAGCTTGCACGGGGGTCTGCAAAGAGTTTGGCAAGAATGAAAGGTAGTTGTCCAAAACTCGTTCTTTTCCAATAGAATAACCATGGAAAAGGCAGGAGAGTGGTAAAGTACTGTTTTCTCTAAGTCTGAATGCTGCCCACACTGTGCCTGTGTGCTGCAGCTTGCATCTTCGCCTTTGGGAAGCTGCCGCTCGCCGATTCTCCCAGAGGCGAAGAAGCGGCTTCTTCGCACACAGAGCATTGTGGCGAGCGCAGGGAGCTCCTGAGAGCGGTTTGTGCCGAAAGAAGCCCGGGACCGGCACTTAGCTTCGGAGAGCTGCGTATCTGCGTCTTCTGCGTGTCTTGCCGCTCTACACTCAGCAAAAAGCTTTTCCACCATATCTTGCAAGGAGAAACTCTGCCAGGAAAGAAAACATCCAAAATCTTGTTCTAAAGCTTGCACGGGGGTCTGCAAAGAGTTTGGCAAGAATGAAAGGTAGTTGTCCAAAACTCATTCTTTTCCAATAGAATAACCATGGAAAAGGCAGGAGAGTGGTAAAGTACTGTTTTCTCTAAGTCTGAAGGCTGCCCACACTGTGCCTGTGTGCTGCAGCTTGCATCTTCGCCTTTGGGAAGCTGCCGCTCGCCGATTCTCCCGGAGGCGAAGAAGCGGCTTCTTCGCACACAGAGCATTGTGGCGAGCGCAGGGAGCTCCTGAGAGCGGTTTGTGCCGAAAGAAGCCCGGGACCGGCACTTAGCTTCGGAGAGCTGCGTATCTGCATCTTCTGCGTGTCTTGCCGCTCTACACTCAGCAAAAAGCTTTTCCACCATATCTTGCAAGGAGAAACTCTGCCAGGAAAGAAAACATCCAAAATCTTGTTCTAAAGCTTGCACGGGGGTCTGCAAAGAGTTTGGCAAGAATGAAAGGTAGTTGTCCAAAACTCGTTCTTTTCCAATAGAATAACCATGGAAAAGGCAGGAGAGTGGTAAAGTACTGTTTTCTCTAAGTCTGAATGCTGCCCACACTGTGCCTGTGTGCTGCAGCTTGCATCTTCGCCTTTGGGAAGCTGCCGCTCGCCGATTCTCCCGGAGGCAAAGAAGCGGCTTCTTCGCACACAGAGCATTGTGGCGAGCGCAGGGAGCTCCTGAGAGCGGTTTGTGCCGAAAGAAGCCCGGGACCGGCACTTAGCTTCGGAGAGCTGCGTATCTGCGTCTTCTGCGTGTCTTGCCGCTCTACACTCAGCAAAAAGCTTTTCCAGCATATCTTGCAAGGAGAAACTCTGCCAGGAAAGAAAACATCCAAAATCTTGTTCTAAAGCTTGCACGGGGGTCTGCAAAGAGTTTGGCAAGAATGAAAGGTAGTTGTCCAAAACTCGTTCTTTTCCAATAGAATAACCATGGAAAAGGCAGGAGAGTGGTAAAGTACTGTTTTCTCTAAGTCTGAAGGCTGCCCACACTGTGCCTGTGTGCTGCAGCTTGCATCTTCGCCTTTGGGAAGCTGCCGCTCGCCGATTCTCCCGGAGGGGAAGAAGCGGCTTCTTCGCACACAGAGCATTGTGGCGAGCGCAGGGAGCTCCTGAGAGCGGTTTGTGCCGAAAGAAGCCCGGGACCGGCACTTAGCTTCGGAGAGCTGCGTATCTGCTTCTTCTGCGTGTCTTGCCGCTCTACACTCAGCCAAAAGCTTTTCCACCATATCTTGCAAGGAGAAACTCTGCCAGGAAAGAAAACATCCAAAATCTTGTTCTAAAGCTTGCACGGGGGTCTGCAAAGAGTTTGGCAAGAATGAAAGGTAGTTGTCCAAAACTCGTTCTTTTCCAATAGAATAACCATGGAAAAGGCAGGAGAGTGGTAAAGTACTGTTTTCTCTAAGTCTGAATGCTGCCCACACTGTGCCTGTGTGCTGCAGCTTGCATCTTCGCCTTTGGGAAGCTGCCGCTCGCCGATTCTCCCGGAGGCGAAGAAGCGGCTTCTTCACACACAGAGCATTGTGGCGAGCGCAGGGAGCTCCTGAGAGCGGTTTGTGCCGAAAGAAGCCCGGGACCGGCACTTATCTTCGGAGAGCTGCGTATCTGCATCTTCTGCGTGTCTTGCCGCTCTACACTCAGCAAAAAGCTTTTCCAGCATATCTTGCAAGGAGAAACTCTGCCAGGAAAGAAAACATCCAAAATCTTGTTCTAAAGCTTGCACGGGGGTCTGCAAAGCGTTTGGCAAGAATGAAAGGTAGTTGTCCAAAACTCGTTCTTTTCCAATAGAATAACCATGGAAAAGGCAGGAGAGTGGTAAAGTACTGTTTTCTCTAAGTCTGAAGGCTGCCCACACTGTGCCTGCGTGCTGCAGCTTGCATCTTCGCCTTTGGGAAGCTGCCGCTCGCCGATTCTCCCAGAGGCGAAGAAGCGGCTTCTTCGCACACAGAGCATTGTGGCGAGCGCAGGGACCTCCTGAGAGCGGTTTGTGCCGAAAGAAGCCCGGGACCGGCACTTAGCTTCGGAGAGCTGCGTATCTGCGTCTTCTGCGTGCCTTGCCGCTCTACACTCAGCAAAAAGCTTTTCCACCATATCTTGCAAGGAGAAACTCTGCCAGGAAAGAAAACATCCAAAATCTTGTTCTAAAGCTTGCACGGAGGTCTGCAAAGAGTTTGGCAAGAATGAAAGGTAGTTGTCCAAAACTCGTTCTTTTCCAATAGAATAACCATGGAAAAGGCAGGAGAGTGGTAAAGTACTGTTTTCTCTAAGTCTGAATGCTGCCCACACTGTGCCTGTGTGCTGCAGCTTGCATCTTCGCCTTTGGGAAGCTGCCGCTCGCCGATTCTCCCAGAGGCGAAGAAGCGGCTTCTTCGCACACAGAGCATTGTGGCGAGCGCAGGGAGCTCCTGAGAGCGGTTTGTGCCGAAAGAAGCCCGGGACCGGCACTTAGCTTCGGAGAGCTGCGTATCTGCGTCTTCTGCGTGTCTTGCCGCTCTACACTCAGCAAAAAGCTTTTCCACCATATCTTGCAAGGAGAAACTCTGCCAGGAAAGAAAACATCCAAAATCTTGTTCTAAAGCTTGCACGGGGGTCTGCAAAGAGTTTGGCAAGAATGAAAGGTAGTTGTCCAAAACTCGTTCTTTTCCAATAGAATAACCATGGAAAAGGCAGGAGAGTGGTAAAGTACTGTTTTCTCTAAGTCTGAAGGCTGCCCACACTGTGCCTGTGTGCTGCAGCTTGCATCTTCGCCTTTGGCAAGCTGCCGCTCGCCGATTCTCCCGGAGGCGAAGAAGCGGCTTCTTCGCACACAGAGCATTGTGGCGAGCGCAGGGAGCTCCTGAGAGCGGTTTGTGCCGAAAGAAGCCCGGGACCGGCACTTAGCTTCGGAGAGGTGCGTATCTGCATCTTCTGCGTGTCTTGCCGCTCTACACTCAGCAAAAAGCTTTTCCAGCATATCTTGCAAGGAGAAACTCTGCCAGGAAAGAAAACATCCAAAATCTTGTTCTAAAGCTTGCACGGGGGTCTGCAAAGCGTTTGGCAAGAATGAAAGGTAGTTGTCCAAAACTCGTTCTTTTCCAATAGAATAACCATGGAAAAGGCAGGAGAGTGGTAAAGTACTGTTTTCTCTAAGTCTGAAGGCTGCCCACACTGTGCCTGCGTGCTGCAGCTTGCATCTTCGCCTTTGGGAAGCTGCCGCTCGCCGATTCTCCCGGAGGCAAAGAAGCGGCTTCTTCGCACACAGAGCATTGTGGCGAGCGCAGGGAGCTCCTGAGAGCGGTTTGTGCCGAAAGAAGCCCGGGACCGGCACTTAGCTTCGGAGAGCTGCGTATCTGCGTCTTCTGCGTGTCTTGCCGCTCTACACTCAGCAAAAAGCTTTTCCAGCATATCTTGCAAGGAGAAACTCTGCCAGGAAAGAAAACATCCAAAATCTTGTTCTAAAGCTTGCACGGGGGTCTGCAAAGAGTTTGGCAAGAATGAAAGGTAGTTGTCCAAAACTCGTTCTTTTCCAATAGAATAACCATGGAAAAGGCAGGAGAGTGGTAAAGTACTGTTTTCTCTAAGTCTGAATGCTGCCCACACTGTGCCTGCGTGCTGCAGCTTGCATCTTCGCCTTTGGGAAGCTGCCGCTCGCCGATTCTCCCGGAGGCGAAGAAGCGGCTTCTTCGCACACAGAGCATTGTGGCGAGCGCAGGGAGCTCCTGAGAGCGGTTTGTGCCGAAAGAAGCCCGGGACCGGCACTTAGCTTCGGAGAGCTGCGTATCTGCGTCTTCTGCGTGTCTTGCCGCTCTACACTCAGCAAAAAGCTTTTCCACCATATCTTGCAAGGAGAAACTCTGCCAGGAAAGAAAACATCCAAAATCTTGTTCTAAAGCTTGCACGGGGGTCTGCAAAGAGTTTGGCAAGAATGAAAGGTAGTTGTCCAAAACTCGTTCTTTTCCAATAGAATAACCATGGAAAAGGCAGGAGAGTGGTAAAGTACTGTTTTCTCTAAGTCTGAATGCTGCCCACACTGTGCCTGCGTGCTGCAGCTTGCATCTTCGCCTTTGGGAAGCTGCCGCTCGCCGATTCTCCCGGAGGCGAAGAAGCGGCTTCTTCGCACACAGAGCATTGTGGCGAGCGCAGGGAGCTCCTGAGAGCGGTTTGTGCCGAAAGAAGCCCGGGACCGGCACTTAGCTTCGGAGAGCTGCGTATCTGCGTCTTCTGCGTGTCTTGCCGCTCTACACTCAGCAAAAAGCTTTTCCACCATATCTTGCAAGGAGAAACTCTGCCAGGAAAGAAAACATCCAAAATCTTGTTCTAAAGCTTGCACGGGGGTCTGCAAAGAGTTTGGCAAGAATGAAAGGTAGTTGTCCAAAACTCGTTCTTTTCCAATAGAATAACCATGGAAAAGGCAGGAGAGTGGTAAAGTTCTGTTTTCTCTAAGTCTGAATGCTGCCCACACTGTGCCTGTGTGCTGCAGCTTGCATCTTCGCCTTTGGGAAGCTGCCGCTCGCCGATTCTCCCAGAGGCGAAGAAGCGGCTTCTTCGCACACAGAGCATTGTGGCGAGCGCAGGGGGCTCCTGAGAGCGGTTTGTGCCGAAAGAAGCCCGGGACCGGCACTTAGCTTCGGAGAGCTGCGTATCTGCGTCTTCTGCGTGTCTTGCCGCTCTACACTCAGCAAAAAGCTTTTCCACCATATCTTGCAAGGAGAAACTCTGCCAGGAAAGAAAACATCCAAAATCTTGTTCTAAAGCTTGCACGGGGGTCTGCAAAGAGTTTGGCAAGAATGAAAGGTAGTTGTCCAAAACTCGTTCTTTTCCAATAGAATAACCATGGAAAAGGCAGGAGAGTGGTAAAGTACTGTTTTCTCTAAGTCTGAAGGCTGCCCACACTGTGCCTGTGTGCTGCAGCTTGCATCTTCGCCTTTGGGAAGCTGCCGCTCGCCGATTCTCCCGGAGGCGAAGAAGCGGCTTCTTCGCACACAGAGCATTGTGGCGAGCGCAGGGAGCTCCTGAGAGCGGTTTGTGCCGAAAGAAGCCCGGGACCGGCACTTAGCTTCGGAGAGCTGCGTATCTGCGTCTTCTGCGTGTCTTGCCGCTCTACACTCAGCAAAAAGCTTTTCCACCATATCTTGCAAAGAGAAACTCTGCCAGGAAAGAAAACATCCAAAATCTTGTTCTAAAGCTTGCACGGAGGTCTGCAAAGAGTTTGGCAAGAATGAAAGGTAGTTGTCCAAAACTCGTTCTTTTCCAATAGAATAACCATGGAAAAGGCAGGAGAGTGGTAAAGTTCTGTTTTCTCTAAGTCTGAAGGCTGCCCACACTGTGCATGTGTGCTGCAGCTTGCATCTTCGCCTTTGGGAAGCTGCCGCTCGCCGATTCTCCCGGAGGCGAAGAAGCGGCTTCTTCGCACACAGAGCATTGTGGCGAGCGCAGGGAGCTCCTGAGAGCGGTTTGTGCCGAAAGAAGCCCGGGACCGGCACTTAGCTTCGGAGAGCTGCGTATCTGCGTCTTCTGCGTGTCTTGCCGCTCTACACTCAGCAAAAAGCTTTTCCACCATATCTTGCAAAGAGAAACTCTGCCAGGAAAGAAAACATCCAAAATCTTGTTCTAAAGCTTGCACGGAGGTCTGCAAAGAGTTTGGCAAGAATGAAAGGTAGTTGTCCAAAACTCGTTCTTTTCCAATAGAATAACCATGGAAAAGGCAGGAGAGTGGTAAAGTACTGTTTTCTCTAAGTCTGAATGCTGCCCACACTGTGCCTGCGTGCTGCAGCTTGCATCTTCGCCTTTGGGAAGCTGCCGCTCGCCGATTCTCCCGGAGGCGAAGAAGCGGCTTCTTCGCACACAGAGCATTGTGGCGAGCGCAGGGAGCTCCTGAGAGCGGTTTGTGCCGAAAGAAGCCCGGGACCGGCACTTAGCTTCGGAGAGCTGCGTATCTGCGTCTTCTGCGTGTCTTGCCGCTCTACACTCAGCAAAAAGCTTTTCCACCATATCTTGCAAGGAGAAACTCTGCCAGGAAAGAAAACATCCAAAATCTTGTTCTAAAGCTTGCACGGGGGTCTGCAAAGAGTTTGGCAAGAATGAAAGGTAGTTGTCCAAAACTCGTTCTTTTCCAATAGAATAACCATGGAAAAGGCAGGAGAGTGGTAAAGTTCTGTTTTCTCTAAGTCTGAATGCTGCCCACACTGTGCCTGTGTGCTGCAGCTTGCATCTTCGCCTTTGGGAAGCTGCCGCTCGCCGATTCTCCCGGAGGCGAAGAAGCGGCTTCTTCGCACACAGAGCATTGTGGCGAGCGCAGGGAGCTCCTGAGAGCGGTTTGTGCCGAAAGAAGCCCGGGACCGGCACTTAGCTTCGGAGAGCTGCGTATCTGCGTCTTCTGCGTGTCTTGCCGCTCTACACTCAGCAAAAAGCTTTTCCACCATATCTTGCAAAGAGAAACTCTGCCAGGAAAGAAAACATCCAAAATCTTGTTCTAAAGCTTGCACGGAGGTCTGCAAAGAGTTTGGCAAGAATGAAAGGTAGTTGTCCAAAACTCGTTCTTTTCCAATAGAATAACCATGGAAAAGGCAGGAGAGTGGTAAAGTACTGTTTTCTCTAAGTCTGAATGCTGCCCACACTGTGCCTGCGTGCTGCAGCTTGCATCTTCGCCTTTGGGAAGCTGCCGCTCGCCGATTCTCCCGGAGGCGAAGAAGCGGCTTCTTCGCACACAGAGCATTGTGGCGAGCGCAGGGAGCTCCTGAGAGCGGTTTGTGCCGAAAGAAGCCCGGGACCGGCACTTAGCTTCGGAGAGCTGCGTATCTGCGTCTTCTGCGTGTCTTGCCGCTCTACACTCAGCAAAAAGCTTTTCCACCATATCTTGCAAGGAGAAACTCTGCCAGGAAAGAAAACATCCAAAATCTTGTTCTAAAGCTTGCACGGGGGTCTGCAAAGAGTTTGGCAAGAATGAAAGGTAGTTGTCCAAAACTCGTTCTTTTCCAATAGAATAACCATGGAAAAGGCAGGAGAGTGGTAAAGTACTGTTTTCTCTAAGTCTGAAGGCTGCCCACACTGTGCCTGTGTGCTGCAGCTTGCATCTTCGCCTTTGGGAAGCTGCCGCTCGCCGATTCTCCCGGAGGCGAAGAAGCGGCTTCTTCGCACACAGAGCATTGTGGCGAGCGCAGGGAGCTCCTGAGAGCGGTTTGTGCCGAAAGAAGCCCGGGACCGGCACTTAGCTTCGGAGAGCTGCGTATCTGCGTCTTCTGCGTGTCTTGCCGCTCTACACTCAGCAAAAAGCTTTTCCACCATATCTTGCAAAGAGAAACTCTGCCAGGAAAGAAAACATCCAAAATCTTGTTCTAAAGCTTGCACGGGGGTCTGCAAAGAGTTTGGCAAGAATGAAAGGTAGTTGTCCAAAACTCGTTCTTTTCCAATAGAATAACCATGGAAAAGGCAGGAGAGTGGTAAAGTTCTGTTTTCTCTAAGTCTGAAGGCTGCCCACACTGTGCCTGTGTGCTGCAGCTTGCATCTTCGCCTTTGGGAAGCTGCCGCTCGCCGATTCTCCCGGAGGCGAAGAAGCGGCTTCTTCGCACACAGAGCATTGTGGCGAGCGCAGGGAGCTCCTGAGAGCGGTTTGTGCCGAAAGAAGCCCGGGACCGGCACTTAGCTTCGGAGAGCTGCGTATCTGCGTCTTCTGCGTGTCTTGCCGCTCTACACTCAGCAAAAAGCTTTTCCACCATATCTTGCAAGGAGAAACTCTGCCAGGAAAGAAAACATCCAAAATCTTGTTCTAAAGCTTGCACGGGGGTCTGCAAAGAGTTTGGCAAGAATGAAAGGTAGTTGTCCAAAACTCGTTCTTTTCCAATAGAATAACCATGGAAAAGGCAGGAGAGTGGTAAAGTACTGTTTTCTCTAAGTCTGAATGCTGCCCACACTGTGCCTGCGTGCTGCAGCTTGCATCTTCGCCTTTGGGAAGCTGCCGCTCGCCGATTCTCCCGGAGGCGAAGAAGCGGCTTCTTCGCACACAGAGCATTGTGGCGAGCGCAGGGAGCTCCTGAGAGCGGTTTGTGCCGAAAGAAGCCCGGGACCGGCACTTAGCTTCGGAGAGCTGCGTATCTGCGTCTTCTGCGTGTCTTGCCGCTCTACACTCAGCCAAAAGCTTTTCCACCATATCTTGCAAGGAGAAACTCTGCCAGGAAAGAAAACATCCAAAATCTTGTTCTAAAGCTTGCACGGGGGTCTGCAAAGAGTTTGGCAAGAATGAAAGGTAGTTGTCCAAAACTCGTTCTTTTCCAATAGAATAACCATGGAAAAGGCAGGAGAGTGGTAAAGTTCTGTTTTCTCTAAGTCTGAATGCTGCCCACACTGTGCCTGTGTGCTGCAGCTTGCATCTTCGCCTTTGGGAAGCTGCCGCTCGCCGATTCTCCCAGAGGCGAAGAAGCGGCTTCTTCGCACACAGAGCATTGTGGCGAGCGCAGGGGGCTCCTGAGAGCGGTTTGTGCCGAAAGAAGCCCGGGACCGGCACTTAGCTTCGGAGAGCTGCGTATCTGCGTCTTCTGCGTGTCTTGCCGCTCTACACTCAGCAAAAAGCTTTTCCACCATATCTTGCAAGGAGAAACTCTGCCAGGAAAGAAAACATCCAAAATCTTGTTCTAAAGCTTGCACGGGGGTCTGCAAAGAGTTTGGCAAGAATGAAAGGTAGTTGTCCAAAACTCGTTCTTTTCCAATAGAATAACCATGGAAAAGGCAGGAGAGTGGTAAAGTACTGTTTTCTCTAAGTCTGAAGGCTGCCCACACTGTGCCTGTGTGC
The DNA here is from genome assembly GCF_037042795.1 of Molothrus aeneus. Lineage (NCBI taxonomy): Eukaryota > Metazoa > Chordata > Aves > Passeriformes > Icteridae > Molothrus > Molothrus aeneus. The sequence continues at coordinate 113,123 of NW_027098915.1, read as the reverse complement.
TGCAGCTTGCATCTTCGCCTTTGGGAAGCTGCCGCTCGCCGATTCTCCCGGAGGCGAAGAAGCGGCTTCTTCGCACACAGAGCATTGTGGCGAGCGCAGGGAGCTCCTGAGAGCGGTTTGTGCCGAAAGAAGCCCGGGACCGGCACTTAGCTTCGGAGAGCTGCGTATCTGCGTCTTCTGCGTGTCTTGCCGCTCTACACTCAGCAAAAAGCTTTTCCACCATATCTTGCAAAGAGAAACTCTGCCAGGAAAGAAAACATCCAAAATCTTGTTCTAAAGCTTGCACGGAGGTCTGCAAAGAGTTTGGCAAGAATGAAAGGTAGTTGTCCAAAACTCGTTCTTTTCCAATAGAATAACCATGGAAAAGGCAGGAGAGTGGTAAAGTTCTGTTTTCTCTAAGTCTGAAGGCTGCCCACACTGTGCCTGTGTGCTGCAGCTTGCATCTTCGCCTTTGGGAAGCTGCCGCTCGCCGATTCTCCCGGAGGCGAAGAAGCGGCTTCTTCGCACACAGAGCATTGTGGCGAGCGCAGGGAGCTCCTGAGAGCGGTTTGTGCCGAAAGAAGCCCGGGACCGGCACTTAGCTTCGGAGAGCTGCGTATCTGCGTCTTCTGCGTGTCTTGCCGCTCTACACTCAGCAAAAAGCTTTTCCACCATATCTTGCAAAGAGAAACTCTGCCAGGAAAGAAAACATCCAAAATCTTGTTCTAAAGCTTGCACGGAGGTCTGCAAAGAGTTTGGCAAGAATGAAAGGTAGTTGTCCAAAACTCGTTCTTTTCCAATAGAATAAGCATGGAAAAGGCAGGAGAGTGGTAAAGTACTGTTTTCTCTAAGTCTGAATGCTGCCCACACTGTGCCTGTGTGCTGCAGCTTGCATCTTCGCCTTTGGGAAGCTGCCGCTCGCCGATTCTCCCGGAGGCGAAGAAGCGGCTTCTTCGCACACAGAGCATTGTGGCGAGCGCAGGGAGCTCCTGAGAGCGGTTTGTGCCGAAAGAAGCCCGGGACCGGCACTTAGCTTCGGAGAGCTGCGTATCTGCGTCTTCTGCGTGTCTTGCCGCTCTACACTCAGCAAAAAGCTTTTCCACCATATCTTGCAAGGAGAAACTCTGCCAGGAAAGAAAACATCCAAAATCTTCTTCTAAAGCTTGCACGGGGGTCTGCAAAGAGTTTGGCAAGAATGAAAGGTAGTTGTCCAAAACTCGTTCTTTTCCAATAGAATAACCATGGAAAAGGCAGGAGAGTGGTAAAGTACTGTTTTCTCTAAGTCTGAAGGCTGCCCACACTGTGCCTGTGTGCTGCAGCTTGCATCTTCGCCTTTGGGAAGCTGCCGCTCGCCGATTCTCCCAGAGGCGAAGAAGCGGCTTCTTCGCACACAGAGCATTGTGGCGAGCGCAGGGACCTCCTGAGAGCGGTTTGTGCCGAAAGAAGCCCGGGACCGGCACTTAGCTTCGGAGAGCTGCGTATCTGCGTCTTCTGCGTGCCTTGCCGCTCTACACTCAGCAAAAAGCTTTTCCACCATATCTTGCAAGGAGAAACTCTGCCAGGAAAGAAAACATCCAAAATCTTGTTCTAAAGCTTGCACGGAGGTCTGCAAAGAGTTTGGCAAGAATGAAAGGTAGTTGTCCAAAACTCGTTCTTTTCCAATAGAATAACCATGGAAAAGGCAGGAGAGTGGTAAAGTACTGTTTTCTCTAAGTCTGAATGCTGCCCACACTGTGCCTGTGTGCTGCAGCTTGCATCTTCGCCTTTGGGAAGCTGCCGCTCGCCGATTCTCCCAGAGGCGAAGAAGCGGCTTCTTCGCACACAGAGCATTGTGGCGAGCGCAGGGAGCTCCTGAGAGCGGTTTGTGCCGAAAGAAGCCCGGGACCGGCACTTAGCTTCGGAGAGCTGCGTATCTGCGTCTTCTGCGTGTCTTGCCGCTCTACACTCAGCAAAAAGCTTTTCCACCATATCTTGCAAGGAGAAACTCTGCCAGGGAAGAAAACATCCAAAATCTTGTTCTAAAGCTTGCACGGGGGTCTGCAAAGCGTTTGGCAAGAATGAAAGGTAGTTGTCCAAAACTCGTTCTTTTCCAATAGAATAACCATGGAAAAGGCAGGAGAGTGGTAAAGTACTGTTTTCTCTAAGTCTGAAGGCTGCCCACACTGTGCCTGTGTGCTGCAGCTTGCATCTTCGCCTTTGGCAAGCTGCCGCTCGCCGATTCTCCCGGAGGCGAAGAAGCGGCTTCTTCGCACACAGAGCATTGTGGCGAGCGCAGGGAGCTCCTGAGAGCGGTTTGTGCCGAAAGAAGCCCGGGACCGGCACTTAGCTTCGGAGAGGTGCGTATCTGCATCTTCTGCGTGTCTTGCCGCTCTACACTCAGCAAAAAGCTTTTCCAGCATATCTTGCAAGGAGAAACTCTGCCAGGAAAGAAAACATCCAAAATCTTGTTCTAAAGCTTGCACGGGGGTCTGCAAAGCGTTTGGCAAGAATGAAAGGTAGTTGTCCAAAACTCGTTCTTTTCCAATAGAATAACCATGGAAAAGGCAGGAGAGTGGTAAAGTACTGTTTTCTCTAAGTCTGAAGGCTGCCCACACTGTGCCTGCGTGCTGCAGCTTGCATCTTCGCCTTTGGGAAGCTGCCGCTCGCCGATTCTCCCGGAGGCAAAGAAGCGGCTTCTTCGCACACAGAGCATTGTGGCGAGCGCAGGGAGCTCCTGAGAGCGGTTTGTGCCGAAAGAAGCCCGGGACCGGCACTTAGCTTCGGAGAGCTGCGTATCTGCGTCTTCTGCGTGTCTTGCCGCTCTACACTCAGCAAAAAGCTTTTCCAGCATATCTTGCAAGGAGAAACTCTGCCAGGAAAGAAAACATCCAAAATCTTGTTCTAAAGCTTGCACGGGGGTCTGCAAAGAGTTTGGCAAGAATGAAAGGTAGTTGTCCAAAACTCGTTCTTTTCCAATAGAATAACCATGGAAAAGGCAGGAGAGTGGTAAAGTACTGTTTTCTCTAAGTCTGAATGCTGCCCACACTGTGCCTGCGTGCTGCAGCTTGCATCTTCGCCTTTGGGAAGCTGCCGCTCGCCGATTCTCCCGGAGGCGAAGAAGCGGCTTCTTCGCACACAGAGCATTGTGGCGAGCGCAGGGAGCTCCTGAGAGCGGTTTGTGCCGAAAGAAGCCCGGGACCGGCACTTAGCTTCGGAGAGCTGCGTATCTGCGTCTTCTGCGTGTCTTGCCGCTCTACACTCAGCAAAAAGCTTTTCCACCATATCTTGCAAGGAGAAACTCTGCCAGGAAAGAAAACATCCAAAATCTTGTTCTAAAGCTTGCACGGGGGTCTGCAAAGAGTTTGGCAAGAATGAAAGGTAGTTGTCCAAAACTCGTTCTTTTCCAATAGAATAACCATGGAAAAGGCAGGAGAGTGGTAAAGTACTGTTTTCTCTAAGTCTGAATGCTGCCCACACTGTGCCTGCGTGCTGCAGCTTGCATCTTCGCCTTTGGGAAGCTGCCGCTCGCCGATTCTCCCGGAGGCGAAGAAGCGGCTTCTTCGCACACAGAGCATTGTGGCGAGCGCAGGGAGCTCCTGAGAGCGGTTTGTGCCGAAAGAAGCCCGGGACCGGCACTTAGCTTCGGAGAGCTGCGTATCTGCGTCTTCTGCGTGTCTTGCCGCTCTACACTCAGCAAAAAGCTTTTCCACCATATCTTGCAAGGAGAAACTCTGCCAGGAAAGAAAACATCCAAAATCTTGTTCTAAAGCTTGCACGGGGGTCTGCAAAGAGTTTGGCAAGAATGAAAGGTAGTTGTCCAAAACTCGTTCTTTTCCAATAGAATAACCATGGAAAAGGCAGGAGAGTGGTAAAGTTCTGTTTTCTCTAAGTCTGAATGCTGCCCACACTGTGCCTGTGTGCTGCAGCTTGCATCTTCGCCTTTGGGAAGCTGCCGCTCGCCGATTCTCCCAGAGGCGAAGAAGCGGCTTCTTCGCACACAGAGCATTGTGGCGAGCGCAGGGGGCTCCTGAGAGCGGTTTGTGCCGAAAGAAGCCCGGGACCGGCACTTAGCTTCGGAGAGCTGCGTATCTGCGTCTTCTGCGTGTCTTGCCGCTCTACACTCAGCAAAAAGCTTTTCCACCATATCTTGCAAGGAGAAACTCTGCCAGGAAAGAAAACATCCAAAATCTTGTTCTAAAGCTTGCACGGGGGTCTGCAAAGAGTTTGGCAAGAATGAAAGGTAGTTGTCCAAAACTCGTTCTTTTCCAATAGAATAACCATGGAAAAGGCAGGAGAGTGGTAAAGTACTGTTTTCTCTAAGTCTGAAGGCTGCCCACACTGTGCCTGTGTGCTGCAGCTTGCATCTTCGCCTTTGGGAAGCTGCCGCTCGCCGATTCTCCCGGAGGCGAAGAAGCGGCTTCTTCGCACACAGAGCATTGTGGCGAGCGCAGGGAGCTCCTGAGAGCGGTTTGTGCCGAAAGAAGCCCGGGACCGGCACTTAGCTTCGGAGAGCTGCGTATCTGCGTCTTCTGCGTGTCTTGCCGCTCTACACTCAGCAAAAAGCTTTTCCACCATATCTTGCAAAGAGAAACTCTGCCAGGAAAGAAAACATCCAAAATCTTGTTCTAAAGCTTGCACGGAGGTCTGCAAAGAGTTTGGCAAGAATGAAAGGTAGTTGTCCAAAACTCGTTCTTTTCCAATAGAATAACCATGGAAAAGGCAGGAGAGTGGTAAAGTTCTGTTTTCTCTAAGTCTGAAGGCTGCCCACACTGTGCCTGTGTGCTGCAGCTTGCATCTTCGCCTTTGGGAAGCTGCCGCTCGCCGATTCTCCCGGAGGCGAAGAAGCGGCTTCTTCACACACAGAGCATTGTGGCGAGCGCAGGGAGCTCCTGAGAGCGGTTTGTGCCGAAAGAAGCCCGGGACCGGCACTTAGCTTCGGAGAGCTGCGTATCTGCGTCTTCTGCGTGTCTTGCCGCTCTACACTCAGCAAAAAGCTTTTCCACCATATCTTGCAAAGAGAAACTCTGCCAGGAAAGAAAACATCCAAAATCTTGTTCTAAAGCTTGCACGGAGGTCTGCAAAGAGTTTGGCAAGAATGAAAGGTAGTTGTCCAAAACTCGTTCTTTTCCAATAGAATAACCATGGATAAGGCAGGAGAGTGGTAAAGTACTGTTTTCTCTAAGTCTGAATGCTGCCCACACTGTGCCTGCGTGCTGCAGCTTGCATCTTCGCCTTTGGGAAGCTGCCGCTCGCCGATTCTCCCGGAGGCGAAGAAGCGGCTTCTTCGCACACAGAGCATTGTGGCGAGCGCAGGGAGCTCCTGAGAGCGGTTTGTGCCGAAAGAAGCCCGGGACCGGCACTTAGCTTCGGAGAGCTGCGTATCTGCGTCTTCTGCGTGTCTTGCCGCTCTACACTCAGCAAAAAGCTTTTCCACCATATCTTGCAAGGAGAAACTCTGCCAGGAAAGAAAACATCCAAAATCTTGTTCTAAAGCTTGCACGGGGGTCTGCAAAGAGTTTGGCAAGAATGAAAGGTAGTTGTCCAAAACTCGTTCTTTTCCAATAGAATAATCATGGAAAAGGCAGGAGAGTGGTAAAGTTCTGTTTTCTCTAAGTCTGAATGCTGCCCACACTGTGCCTGTGTGCTGCAGCTTGCATCTTCGCCTTTGGGAAGCTGCCGCTCGCCGATTCTCCCGGAGGCGAAGAAGCGGCTTCTTCGCACACAGAGCATTGTGGCGAGCGCAGGGAGCTCCTGAGAGCGGTTTGTGCCGAAAGAAGCCCGGGACCGGCACTTAGCTTCGGAGAGCTGCGTATCTGCGTCTTCTGCGTGTCTTGCCGCTCTACACTCAGCAAAAAGCTTTTCCACCATATCTTGCAAAGAGAAACTCTGCCAGGAAAGAAAACATCCAAAATCTTGTTCTAAAGCTTGCACGGAGGTCTGCAAAGAGTTTGGCAAGAATGAAAGGTAGTTGTCCAAAACTCGTTCTTTTCCAATAGAATAACCATGGAAAAGGCAGGAGAGTGGTAAAGTACTGTTTTCTCTAAGTCTGAATGCTGCCCACACTGTGCCTGCGTGCTGCAGCTTGCATCTTCGCCTTTGGGAAGCTGCCGCTCGCCGATTCTCCCGGAGGCGAAGAAGCGGCTTCTTCGCACACAGAGCATTGTGGCGAGCGCAGGGAGCTCCTGAGAGCGGTTTGTGCCGAAAGAAGCCCGGGACCGGCACTTAGCTTCGGAGAGCTGCGTATCTGCGTCTTCTGCGTGTCTTGCCGCTCTACACTCAGCAAAAAGCTTTTCCACCATATCTTGCAAGGAGAAACTCTGCCAGGAAAGAAAACATCCAAAATCTTGTTCTAAAGCTTGCACGGGGGTCTGCAAAGAGTTTGGCAAGAATGAAAGGTAGTTGTCCAAAACTCGTTCTTTTCCAATAGAATAACCATGGAAAAGGCAGGAGAGTGGTAAAGTACTGTTTTCTCTAAGTCTGAAGGCTGCCCACACTGTGCCTGTGTGCTGCAGCTTGCATCTTCGCCTTTGGGAAGCTGCCGCTCGCCGATTCTCCCGGAGGCGAAGAAGCGGCTTCTTCGCACACAGAGCATTGTGGCGAGCGCAGGGAGCTCCTGAGAGCGGTTTGTGCCGAAAGAAGCCCGGGACCGGCACTTAGCTTCGGAGAGCTGCGTATCTGCGTCTTCTGCGTGTCTTGCCGCTCTACACTCAGCAAAAAGCTTTTCCACCATATCTTGCAAAGAGAAACTCTGCCAGGAAAGAAAACATCCAAAATCTTGTTCTAAAGCTTGCACGGAGGTCTGCAAAGAGTTTGGCAAGAATGAAAGGTAGTTGTCCAAAACTCGTTCTTTTCCAATACAATAACCATGGAAAAGGCAGGAGAGTGGTAAAGTTCTGTTTTCTCTAAGTCTGAAGGCTGCCCACACTGTGCCTGTGTGCTGCAGCTTGCATCTTCGCCTTTGGGAAGCTGCCGCTCGCCGATTCTCCCGGAGGCGAAGAAGCAGCTTCTTCGCACACAGAGCATTGTGGCGAGCGCAGGGAGCTCCTGAGAGCGGTTTGTGCCGAAAGAAGCCCGGGACCGGCACTTAGCTTCGGAGAGCTGCGTATCTGCGTCTTCTGCGTGTCTTGCCGCTCTACACTCAGCAAAAAGCTTTTCCACCATATCTTGCAAGGAGAAACTCTGCCAGGAAAGAAAACATCCAAAATCTTGTTCTAAAGCTTGCACGGGGGTCTGCAAAGAGTTTGGCAAGAATGAAAGGTAGTTGTCCAAAACTCGTTCTTTTCCAATAGAATAACCATGGAAAAGGCAGGAGAGTGGTAAAGTACTGTTTTCTCTAAGTCTGAATGCTGCCCACACTGTGCCTGCGTGCTGCAGCTTGCATCTTCGCCTTTGGGAAGCTGCCGCTCGCCGATTCTCCCGGAGGCGAAGAAGCGGCTTCTTCGCACACAGAGCATTGTGGCGAGCGCAGGGAGCTCCTGAGAGCGGTTTGTGCCGAAAGAAGCCCGGGACCGGCACTTAGCTTCGGAGAGCTGCGTATCTGCGTCTTCTGCGTGTCTTGCCGCTCTACACTCAGCAAAAAGCTTTTCCACCATATCTTGCAAGGAGAAACTCTGCCAGGAAAGAAAACATCCAAAATCTTGTTCTAAAGCTTGCACGGGGGTCTGCAAAGAGTTTGGCAAGAATGAAAGGTAGTTGTCCAAAACTCGTTCTTTTCCAATAGAATAACCATGGAAAAGGCAGGAGAGTGGTAAAGTTCTGTTTTCTCTAAGTCTGAATGCTGCCCACACTGTGCCTGTGTGCTGCAGCTTGCATCTTCGCCTTTGGGAAGCTGCCGCTCGCCGATTCTCCCAGAGGCGAAGAAGCGGCTTCTTCGCACACAGAGCATTGTGGCGAGCGCAGGGGGCTCCTGAGAGCGGTTTGTGCCGAAAGAAGCCCGGGACCGGCACTTAGCTTCGGAGAGCTGCGTATCTGCGTCTTCTGCGTGTCTTGCCGCTCTACACTCAGCAAAAAGCTTTTCCACCATATCTTGCAAGGAGAAACTCTGCCAGGAAAGAAAACATCCAAAATCTTGTTCTAAAGCTTGCACGGGGGTCTGCAAAGAGTTTGGCAAGAATGAAAGGTAGTTGTCCAAAACTCGTTCTTTTCCAATAGAATAACCATGGAAAAGGCAGGAGAGTGGTAAAGTACTGTTTTCTCTAAGTCTGAAGGCTGCCCACACTGTGCCTGTGTGCTGCAGCTTGCATCTTCGCCTTTGGGAAGCTGCCGCTCGCCGATTCTCCCGGAGGCGAAGAAGCGGCTTCTTCGCACACAGAGCATTGTGGCGAGCGCAGGGAGCTCCTGAGAGCGGTTTGTGCCGAAAGAAGCCCGGGACCGGCACTTAGCTTCGGAGAGCTGCGTATCTGCGTCTTCTGCGTGTCTTGCCGCTCTACACTCAGCAAAAAGCTTTTCCACCATATCTTGCAAAGAGAAACTCTGCCAGGAAAGAAAACATCCAAAATCTTGTTCTAAAGCTTGCACGGAGGTCTGCAAAGAGTTTGGCAAGAATGAAAGGTAGTTGTCCAAAACTCGTTCTTTTCCAATAGAATAACCATGGAAAAGGCAGGAGAGTGGTAAAGTTCTGTTTTCTCTAAGTCTGAAGGCTGCCCACACTGTGCCTGTGTGCTGCAGCTTGCATCTTCGCCTTTGGGAAGCTGCCGCTCGCCGATTCTCCCGGAGGCGAAGAAGCGGCTTCTTCGCACACAGAGCATTGTGGCGAGCGCAGGGAGCTCCTGAGAGCGGTTTGTGCCGAAAGAAGCCCGGGACCGGCACTTAGCTTCGGAGAGCTGCGTATCTGCGTCTTCTGCGTGTCTTGCCGCTCTACACTCAGCAAAAAGCTTTTCCACCATATCTTGCAAAGAGAAACTCTGCCAGGAAAGAAAACATCCAAAATCTTGTTCTAAAGCTTGCACGGAGGTCTGCAAAGAGTTTGGCAAGAATGAAAGGTAGTTGTCCAAAACTCGTTCTTTTCCAATAGAATAACCATGGAAAAGGCAGGAGAGTGGTAAAGTACTGTTTTCTCTAAGTCTGAAGGCTGCCCACACTGTGCCTGTGTGCTGCAGCTTGCATCTTCGCCTTTGGGAAGCTGCCGCTCGCCGATTCTCCCGGAGGCGAAGAAGCGGCTTCTTCGCACACAGAGCATTGTGGCGAGCGCAGGGAGCTCCTGAGAGCGGTTTGTGCCGAAAGAAGCCCGGGACCGGCACTTAGCTTCGGAGAGCTGCGTATCTGCGTCTTCTGCGTGTCTTGCCGCTCTACACTCAGCAAAAAGCTTTTCCACCATATCTTGCAAGGAGAAACTCTGCCAGGAAAGAAAACATCCAAAATCTTGTTCTAAAGCTTGCACGGGGGTCTGCAAAGAGTTTGGCAAGAATGAAAGGTAGTTGTCCAAAACTCGTTCTTTTCCAATAGAATAACCATGGAAAAGGCAGGAGAGTGGTAAAGTTCTGTTTTCTCTAAGTCTGAATGCTGCCCACACTGTGCCTGTGTGCTGCAGCTTGCATCTTCGCCTTTGGGAAGCTGCCGCTCGCCGATTCTCCCGGAGGCGAAGAAGCGGCTTCTTCGCACACAGAGCATTGTGGCGAGCACAGGGAGCTCCTGAGAGCGGTTTGTGCCGAAAGAAGCCCGGGACCGGCACTTATCTTCGGAGAGCTGCGTATCTGCGTCTTCTGCGTGTCTTGCCGCTCTACACTCAGCAAAAAGCTTTTCCACCATATCTTGCAAAGAGAAACTCTGCCAGGAAAGAAAACATCCAAAATCTTGTTCTAAAGCTTGCACGGAGGTCTGCAAAGAGTTTGGCAAGAATGAAAGGTAGTTGTCCAAAACTCGTTCTTTTCCAATAGAATAACCATGGAAAAGGCAGGAGAGTGGTAAAGTACTGTTTTCTCTAAGTCTGAATGCTGCCCACACTGTGCCTGCGTGCTGCAGCTTGCATCTTCGCCTTTGGGAAGCTGCCGCTCGCCGATTCTCCCGGAGGCGAAGAAGCGGCTTCTTCGCACACAGAGCATTGTGGCGAGCGCAGGGAGCTCCTGAGAGCGGTTTGTGCCGAAAGAAGCCCGGGACTGGCACTTAGCTTCGGAGAGCTGCGTATCTGCGTCTTCTGCGTGTCTTGCCGCTCTACACTCAGCAAAAAGCTTTTCCACCATATCTTGCAAGGAGAAACTCTGCCAGGAAAGAAAACATCCAAAATCTTGTTCTAAAGCTTGCACGGGGGTCTGCAAAGAGTTTGGCAAGAATGAAAGGTAGTTGTCCAAAACTCGTTCTTTTCCAATAGAATAACCATGGAAAAGGCAGGAGAGTGGTAAAGTACTGTTTTCTCTAAGTCTGAAGGCTGCCCACACTGTGCCTGTGTGCTGCAGCTTGCATCTTCGCCTTTGGGAAGCTGCCGCTCGCCGATTCTCCCGGAGGCGAAGAAGCGGCTTCTTCGCACACAGAGCATTGTGGCGAGCGCAGGGAGCTCCTGAGAGTGGTTTGTGCCGAAAGAAGCCCGGGACCGGCACTTAGCTTCGGAGAGCTGCGTATCTGCGTCTTCTGCGTGTCTTGCCGCTCTACACTCAGCAAAAAGCTTTTCCACCATATCTTGCAAAGAGAAACTCTGCCAGGAAAGAAAACATCCAAAATCTTGTTCTAAAGCTTGCACGGGGGTCTGCAAAGAGTTTGGCAAGAATGAAAGGTAGTTGTCCAAAACTCGTTCTTTTCCAATAGAATAACCATGGAAAAGGCAGGAGAGTGGTAAAGTACTGTTTTCTCTAAGTCTGAATGCTGCCCACACTGTGCCTGTGTGCTGCAGCTTGCATCTTCGCCTTTGGGAAGCTGCCGCTCGCCGATTCTCCCGGAGGCGAAGAAGCGGCTTCTTCGCACACAACATTGTGGCGAGCGCAGGGAGCTCCTGAGAGAGGTTTGTGCCGAAAGATGCCCAGGACCGGCACTTCGCTTCGGAGAGCTGCGTATCTGCGTCTTCTGCGTGTCTTGCCGCTCTACACTCAGCAAAAAGCTTTTCCACCATATCTTGCAAAGAGAAACTCTGCCAGGAAAGAAAACATCCAAAATCTTGTTCTAAAGCTTGCACGGAGGTCTGCAAAGAGTTTGGCAAGAATGAAAGGTAGTTGTCCAAAACTCGTTCTTTTCCAATACAATAACCATGGAAAAGGCAGGAGAGTGGTAAAGTACTGTTTTCTCTAAGTCTGAAGGCTGCCCACACTGTGCCTGTGTGCTGCAGCTTGCATCTTCGCCTTTGGGAAGCTGCCGCTCGCCGATTCTCCCGGAGGCGAAGAAGCGGCTTCTTCGCACACAGAGCATTGTGGCGAGCGCAGGGAGCTCCTGAGAGCGGTTTGTGCCGAAAGAAGCCCGGGACCGGCACTTAGCTTCGGAGAGCTGCGTATCTGCGTCTTCTGCGTGTCTTGCCGCTCTACACTCAGCAAAAAGCTTTTCCACCATATCTTGCAAAGAGAAACTCTGCCAGGAAAGAAAACATCCAAAATCTTGTTCTAAAGCTTGCACGGGGGTCTGCAAAGAGTTTGGCAAGAATGAAAGGTAGTTGTCCAAAACTCGTTCTTTTCCAATAGAATAACCATGGAAAAGGCAGGAGAGTGGTAAAGTACTGTTTTCTCTAAGTCTGAATGCTGCCCACACTGTGCCTGTGTGCTGCAGCTTGCATCTTCGCCTTTGGGAAGCTGCCGCTCGCCGATTCTCCCGGAGGCGAAGAAGCGGCTTCTTCGCACACAACATTGTGGCGAGCGCAGGGAGCTCCTGAGAGCGGTTTGTGCCGAAAGATGCCCAGGACCGGCACTTAGCTTCGGAGAGCTGCGTATCTGCGTCTTCTGCGTGTCTTGCCGCTACACTCAGCAAAAAGCTTTTCCACCATATCTTGCAAGGAGAAACTCTGCCAGGAAAGAAAACGTCCAAAATCTTGTTCTAAAGCTTGCACGGGGGTCTGCAAAGAGTTTGGCAAGAATGAAAGGTAGTTGTCCAAAACTCGTTCTTTTCCAATAGAATAACCATGGAAAAGGCAGGAGAGTGGTAAAGTACTGTTTTCTCTAAGTCTGAAGGCTGCCCACACTGTGCCTGTGTGCTGCAGCTTGCATCTTCGCCTTTGGGAAGCTGCCGCTCGCCGATTCTCCCGGAGGCGAAGAAGCGGCTTCTTCGCACACAGAGCATTGTGGCGAGCGCAGGGAGCTCCTGAGAGCGGTTTGTGCCGAAAGAAGCCCTGGACCGGCACTTAGCTTCGGAGAGCTGCGTATCTGCGTCTTCTGCGTGTCTTGCCGCTCTACACTCAGCCAAAAGCTTTTCCACCATATCTTGCAAGGAGAAACTCTGCCAGGAAAGAAAACATCCAAAATCTTGTTCTAAAGCTTGCACGGGGGTCTGCAAAGAGTTTGGCAAGAATGAAAGGTAGTTGTCCAAAACTCGTTCTTTTCCAATAGAATAACCATGGAAAAGGCAGGAGAGTGGTAAAGTACTGTTTTCTCTAAGTCTGAAGGCTGCCCACACTGTGCCTGTGTGCTGCAGCTTGCATCTTCGCCTTTGGGAAGCTGCCGCTCGCCGATTCTCCCGGAGGCGAAGAAGCGGCTTCTTCGCACACAGAGCATTGTGGCGAGCGCAGGGAGCTCCTGAGAGCGGTTTGTGCCGAAAGAAGCCCGGGACCGGCACTTAGCTTCGGAGAGCTGCGTATCTGCGTCTTCTGCGTGTCTTGCCGCTCTACACTCAGCAAAAAGCTTTTCCACCATATCTTGCAAGGAGAAACTCTGCCAGGAAAGAAAACATCCAAAATCTTGTTCTAAAGCTTGCACGGGGGTCTGCAAAGAGTTTGGCAAGAATGAAAGGTAGTTGTCCAAAACTCGTTCTTTTCCAATAGAATAACCATGGAAAAGGCAGGAGAGTGGTAAAGTACTGTTTTCTCTAAGTCTGAAGGCTGCCCACACTGTGCCTGTGTGCTGCAGCTTGCATCTTCGCCTTTGGGAAGCTGCCGCTCGCCGATTCTCCCGGAGGCGAAGAAGCGGCTTCTTCGCACACAGAGCATTGTGGCGAGCGCAGGGAGCTCCTGAGAGCGGTTTGTGCCGAAAGAAGCCCGGGACCGGCACTTAGCTTCGGAGAGCTGCGTATCTGCGTCTTCTGCGTGTCTTGCCGCTCTACACTCAGCCAAAAGCTTTTCCACCATATCTTGCAAGGAGAAACTCTGCCAGGAAAGAAAACATCCAAAATCTTGTTCTAAAGCTTGCACGGGGGTGTGCAAAGAGTTTGGCAAGAATGAAAGGTAGTTGTCCAAAACTCGTTCTTTTCCAATAGAATAACCATGGAAAAGGCAGGAGAGTGGTAAAGTACTGGTTTCTCTAAGTCTGAAGGCTGCCCACACTGTGCCTGTGTGCTGCAGCTTGCATCTTCGCCTTTGGGAAGCTGCCGCTCGCCGATTCTCCCGGAGGCGAAGAAGCGGCTTCTTCGCACACAGAGCATTGTGGCGAGCGCAGGGAGCTCCTGAGAGCGGTTTGTGCCAAAAGAAGCCCGGGACCGGCACTTAGCTTCGGAGAGCTGCGTATCTGCGTCTTCTGCGTGTCTTGCCGCTCTACACTCAGCAAAAAGCTTTTCCACCATATCTTGCAAGGAGAAACTCTGCCAGGAAAGAAAACGTCCAAAATCTTGTTCTACAGCTTGCACGGGGGTCTGCAAAGAGTTTGGCAAGAATGAAAGGTAGTTGTCCAAAACTCGTTCTTTTCCAATAGAATAACCATGGAAAAGGCAGGAGAGTGGTAAAGTACTGTTTTCTCTAAGTCTGAAGGCTGCCCACACTGTGCCTGTGTGCTGCAGCTTGCATCTTCGCCTTTGGGAAGCTGCCGCTCGCCGATTCTCCCGGAGGCGAAGAAGCGGCTTCTTCGCACACAGAGCATTGTGGCGAGCGCAGGGAGCTCCTGAGAGCGGTTTGTGCCGAAAGAAGCCCGGGACCGGCACTTAGCTTCGGAGAGCTGCGTATCTGCGTCTTCTGCGTGTCTTGCCGCTCTACACTCAGCAAAAAGCTTTTCCAGCATATCTTGCAAGGAGAAACTCTGCCAGGAAAGAAAACGTCCAAAATCTTGTTCTAAAGCTTGCACGGGGGTCTGCAAAGAGTTTGGCAAGAATGAAAGGTAGTTGTCCAAAACTCGTTCTTTTCCAATAGAATAACCATGGAAAAGGCAGGAGAGTGGTAAAGTACTGGTTTCTCTAAGTCTGAAGGCTGCCCACACTGTGCCTGCGTGCTGCAGCTTGCATCTTCGCCTTTGGGAAGCTGCCGCTCGCCGATTCTCCCGGAGGCGAAGAAGCGGCTTCTTCGCACACAGAGCATTGTGGCGAGCGCAGGGAGCTCCTGAGAGCGGTTTGTGCCGAAAGAAGCCCGGGACCGGCACTTAGCTTCGGAGAGCTGCGTATCTGCGTCTTCTGCGTGTCTTGCCGCTCTACACTCAGCAAAAAGCTTTTCCAGCATATCTTGCAGGGAGAAACTCTGCCAGGAAAGAAAACATCCAAAATCTTGTTCTAAAGCTTGCACGGGGGTCTGCAAAGAGTTTGGCAAGAATGAAAGGTAGTTGTCCAAAACTCGTTCTTTTCCAATAGAATAACCATGGAAAAGGCAGGAGAGTGGTAAAGTACTGTTTTCTCTAAGTCTGAATGCTGCCCACACTGTGCCTGTGTGCTGCAGCTTGCATCTTCGCCTTTGGGAAGCTGCCGCTCGCCGATTCTCCCGGAGGCGAAGAAGCGGCTTCTTCGCACACAGAGCATTGTGGCGAGCGCAGGGAGCTCCTGAGAGCGGTTTGTGCCGAAAGAAGCCCGGGACCGGCACTTAGCTTCGGAGAGCTGCGTATCTGCGTCTTCTGCGTGTCTTGCCGCTCAACACTCAGCAAAAAGCTTTTCCAGCATATCTTGCAAGGAGAAACTCTGCCAGGAAAGAAAACATCCAAAATCTTGTTCTAAAGCTTGCACGGAGGTCTGCAAAGAGTTTGGCAAGAATGAAAGGTAGTTGTCCAAAACTCGTTCTTTTCCAATAGAATAACAACGGGAAAGGCAGGAGAGTGGTAAAGCACTGTTTTCTCTAAGTCTGAATGCAGCCCACACTGTGCCTGCATGGTGCGGCTTGCATCTTCGCCTTTGGGAAGCTGCCGCTCGCAGAGTCTCCCGGAGGCGAAGAAGCGGCTTCTTTGCACACAGAGCATTGGGCCGGTCGCGGTGAGCACCTAAGGGCGGCTTCTGCCGAAAGAAGCCGTGGACCGGCACTTAGCTTCGGAGAACTGCGTATCTGCGTCTTCTGCGTGTCTTGCCGCTCTACACTCAGCAAAAAGCTTTTCCACCATATCTTGCAAAGTGAAACTCTGCCAGGAAAGAAAACATCCCCGATCTTCTTCTAAAAGTTGCACAGAGGACTGCAGAGTGTTTAAGAAGATGAAAAAGATAGTGTCCCAAAACTCCTTTTATTCGAATATAACGTGAATGAAACGGCAGGAGAATGCTAATGTACTCGTTTCTATCAATTTCAAAGCTGCACACGCTATATCTGTGTGCTGCGGCTTGCATCTTCGCCTTTGGGAAGCGGCCGTTCTCTCCATCTCCCGGAGGCGAAGAAGCGGCTTCTTCGCGCACAGAGCATTGTGCCGGTGGCGGTGATCTCCGGAGAGCGGCTTCTGACGAAAGACGCCCTGGCAGGAGGCTTAGTTTCGGAGAGCTCTTTACTCTGCCTTCTGCCTCTCTGGTCGCATAAAACTTAGCAAAAAGCTTTTTTACTATGTCTTGCAAGGACCAACTGTGCCAGTATGGAAAGCATCTCCGCTCTTGTTCTAGAAGTTGCACGGAGGTCTGCAGAGTGTTTAGCAAGAAGCAAAAGAAAGTTGTCCAAAACTCCTTCTTTTGGAGTGGTAATGTGAATGGAAAAGGCCGGAGAGTGGTAAGGTACTGTTTTCTTTAGGTTTGAGAGCTGCACACACAATCCCCATGTTGTGCGACTTTTTTCTTCGCTTTTAAAGACGCGGCCGCGGTCTCCGTCTCCCGGAGGCGAAGAAGCCGCTTCTTTGCACACAGAGCATTGTGCCGGTCGTGCTGCGCTCCGGAGCACGGCTTCTGCGGAAAGACGCCCGGGAGCGGTCCTTACCTTCGGAGAGCTCCGTATCTCTGAATCTGCGTCTCTTGTCGCCTACATCTTAGCAAAAAGCTTTTCTACTAGGTCTTGCAAGGAGAAACTCTCCCAGTACAAAAAGCATCCCGGATCTTTTTCTGGAAGTTGCACGGAATGTCAGCAGAGTGTTAGGCAAGAAGCAAAAGAAAGTTGTCCAAAACCCCTTTTCTTCCAATGTTAATGTGAATTGAAAAGGCAGGAGAATGAGGAAGTGCTGTTTTCTGTCCGTTTGAAAGCTGTCACAAGGAGAAACTCTATCAGCACCTCAAGTTTTCCTCCATTTTACTCCCGATCTTTCTTTTGTTGTGCAGTCAAGAAGCACCCCACCTTCTTAGTTATGCTGCAGGTTGTCTTCAAATGGCTTTGCTTTCTGTCCCCTCCTCCCCATTTCTAACAGGCACAAGCACATTCCCTTCCCGGAACAAAATCCTGGTAATAGAGCCAGGAAGACTACGCTTTGACTTTGAGAACCAAAACCTATCTAAGAGAAAATAGTCCATTCTTTGAGACCCAATATCACACATCTGTGTGCAGGAGGAAGAGGGGTGCGTGCGTGCGTGAATGGGAAGTGTACTCGCCAACAAACTAGAGCCAATATTAGTAACCAACATGTAACAAGTGTGGACGTATCTAATTCCCGGCTCTTTTTTGGATCTTTTTTCTTCAAGGTTTTTTTGCTTTTAAAGATTTTCTAGTCATTTGAAAGATTCTTCTTGGTTTGTGTGAGAATAGAAATCTCCATAAAGCTTACTACGTAAAAGCAGGGTAATCTTTTGGACTTGATGATGACTATTTGGGAGATGATATTTCCATCTGCATAAATCAATTTCCTTGTTTTGGAAATATTTTTGTCACGGAAAGTAGTAAGTTTCAAGATGTGTTTTTAGAAGGTGTAAAAATTGAGATCCTCATTTGTAGCAAAGCAATACAAAGAATATCCCTTAAAACCATCCACTCCATCATTTCATTTTTGTATTTTTGTCTTTTCAATAGCTAGTTCTCACTTTCAGGTGGCTTTTAAATGCCATGGTTTGACACAATTTTGTTATTCATTTCTAAGCTTCAAAATGATATTTAAGAAGAGTAATTTCCTGTAACTACTGGACAGTTTGCAAATTAACATCAAAGTGGAGGGAGGGAGGGAGGGAAGGAAGTGGCAGAAGGATGTGGCAGAAAGAAGGACATAGTGGAAGGAAGGCAGTGAAGGAAGGAAGTGGGGGAAGGAAAGAAAAGAAAGAAGGAAAGAGAGAAAGAAAAAAAAAGAAAGAAAGAAAGAAAGAAAAAGAAAGAAAAGGAAGGGAAAAAGAAGGAACAAGGGAAAGGGGGAAAGGGGGAAAGGGGGAAAGGGGGAAAGGGGGAAAGGGGGAAAGGGGGAAAGAAAGAAAGAAAGAAAGAAAGAAAGAAAGAAAGAAAGAAAGAAAGAAAGAAAGAAAGAAAGAAAGAAAGAAAGAAAGAAAGAAAGAAAGAAAGAAAGAAAGAAAGAAAGAAAGAAAGAAAGAAAGAAAGAAAGAAAGAAAGAAAGAAAGAAAGAAAGAAAGAAAGAAAGAGAAGGGAAGAAAATTCCCAAATGTCAGAAACGTTAAAGATGATAAAATACTTGCGTGTATGATAAAGAGCGAGGACTAGATATTAGATATAGTATTGCTAAATGGCACATAAATGTGAGACCCAAACAGTTCAACTCATTGGATAGCAGTTTCTCAGCATGAATATGTTATTTCTAGCTTCAACTTCTTACTGCTACTGTACAGAATGATTACCATAGAATAATGGAATGGTTGGCTTTGGAAGGGACCTTAAATTCACCTACCTCCTCCCCACCATGTCATTGTCAGGGACACCTTCCACTAGACCGCCTTAAGCTCAAAGACCCATTCAAGCTGGCCTTGATCCCTTCCAGGAATTGGTCACCCACAACATGTTCTAGTGTCTCCCAACCATCTTGGCAAGGAATTTCTTCCCAATAGCCAAAGGAAACCTATACTCTTCAGGTTTTAAAGCCATCCACACTTTTCCTATTGCTCCGTGCCCTTGTGTAGCTCACTTGCCTCCTTCTGGTAGGCTGTCTTCAGCTACTGGAGAGCTGCTCTAACAATTTGCCCAGAGTCTGCTCTTCTCCAGGCTGAGAAAACGCCTGCGGGACTCTGACTTGATGACAGACTTCATGTGCTGCACTGGGGGCTCAGACCATTCTTCTTCTTGGAATTGTTGTAGGATGCTCAACCCCTGTTGACTGTGGTACAGGTACACAGTTCATTGTGGTACAGGTAATAAATAGATGATTGTTTTAATAAAGACACAATTGAAATGATAAGAGCTAAATTTTAACGCAAAATTAATTGGAGAAAGATTCCTAAACCTGTGGCCCGTTACCCCAGCCCATCCATTGATTGTAAATGACATTCCTTGCAGATGTTATGATACATGAACCAAAGCCAAGTGATGGATACTGCTTAAGATAGATGTTCTACCTGCTTACTGCAATATGGTCTTATCAGTCTAAAACAATCCCCCGAACATTAAGAACAAGAGATTACATCATGAAGTAATGAAGTGCTTTGGTTGAAAGTAAAAGGCATTTGAAAGAAATGGGTTTGGGGGCTAACGCAGCAAGATCTCAGAAATGGAGTGCCAGCTTAGTTCTCTGCTTCAGAGACAAGTGAAGCAATTCAGAAGTGTCCTCCTGTGAAAAAGGTTGACAGATCTTTCTGCACAACAGTTAACAGCCGGCATCAGAAATGTGTGCAAATAACATACTAGCCACTACAAGTTTGTCCTCCAGGAGTGGAAGGGCCACTCAGACGCATAGCAGTGGTCTTGCTGCTGTGCCTGTTCAAATAGACAGAAAAGAATGAGGAAAACAAATTTTTCCATCTAGTTTGTTTCAGTATTGGTACAAAGACTATTTTCCCGCCCTCAGGAGACAGCAAAAACAGTCAACAACTGAAATGCTTCAGAAATGGAAATGATCTGAATCACAAATATTTCTTTTCACATCAAATTTAAAGCCTAAGTCATAACTGTCAAACAGATAGAACTACTTAAAGATGAATGTACTATACATACTAAAATATTCCCAGAGATAACTATTGTGTCCTTAGTCTGTTTAAAAGTCTAGACTTCCTGGTAAAAAAACTTGTACAGCGCTGAGGTAGCTCCACGACATTCTCTTTTCAGATTAATTAAACTCTTCAGTCTCACCACCGTTACCAATGGATTTCTGTAAGTCCTTGAAAACCAGTAATTTCCCTTTTTTCCTTCTATGAAAAAAATGACAGTGACAAGAGTTATTTGCACTCCCTATTTTCTGAAACAAGCCTGAACATCAAGCCTTAAGAACTTTATCATGAGTTTTACTTCAAACTAAATTTTAAGAGAATGGCAGAAAGAATGGGAGCCTCAAGCAAAAGAATTTAGGCTTCTAATTCTTGGGTTGTCTTCTTACTTACCTAAGACAAGAAGTGGAAAGAGAATAGATTAGAGTTAGCAGCTGTTTAAGATTTGCACGTACTCTTCCACTCTTCCAAGAGGTCAAGGATGTTTTTCTGGCCCTCCCTCCCTCCACAAGCTGCAGCTTCCTTCAAAGCACATTCACCTGCTGTGCAATGGAGCTCCCCACGAGCTCCATTGTGTTCCTCCACGGTTCTCCAGGGACTGCTGGGAGACAACCTGCTTGATGATGATGTCCTCCAGGGACTGTGGGGGATTCTTTGCTGTGTCAACTGGAGCACCTTCTCCTCCTTCTTGTCTCACTTTAGTATCATGCAGCTGCTTCTCATACTTCTTTTTTCCCTCACTTGTCACTGCCTATTCATATGTTTTGTACTTTTGACAATATATTTTCACAATGACTGATGGGCTCAGTTGCAGAAATGTGTCTTGCTAGAAAATTGGATACTATAGAAAACCATGATTTTACAGCAAAGAATAGTGGAAGTACAAATATACTGCTAAAGAACCGGAAAATTGACAATCATTCATTGTAATACGTCCCCTCATTTTGCCTTCTTTCTCCTTAAGATCTGGAAAGACTACTGGGCACTGAAAAACACTACAGTGTTGTTTCAAAGAAAAGACTTTTTTAGGATTCTAAGGCGCATGTTCCAATTGCTTGAGAAAATTGAGAAAAGGCACTTTGTCTTTTGTGATAAATATCATTAGCCAGTAGGGACAAAGTCTGACCAACAAGAGCAGATCAAAATCTGATGAGACCAAGCAATATACCTTGAGTGGCCAGGACAGAACCATTGAGTCATTGAATCTGTTGAATTGGAAGGACCCCATCAGGATCATCATCAGTCCAACTCCTGGCCCTGCCTGGGGCCATCCTTGAGAATCACACCATATGCCTGAGAGCAATGTCCCAAACTCAGACAGCTGTGATGGTGTGACCACTCCCTGGAAAGACTCTTCCAGTGCCCAGCCATTCTCTGGTTAAAAACTTTTTCCGGATACCCAACCTAAACCTCCCCTGACTCAGCTGCATGCCATTTCTTTGAGTCCTGTCTTTGTAGACCTCATTTGAGGACTTTCTAATACCAAGGTGATTCCGCCCCAGAGCAGAGCAGAGCAGAGCAGAGCAGAGAAGAGCAGAGCAGAGCAGAGCAGAGCAGAGCAGAGCAAGACAATCCCCTTCCTTGCCCAGCTGGTGATACTGTGCCTGATGCACCCCAGGACAGGCTTGGCCCTCCTGGCTGCCAGGGCACTGCTGATGCACATTCAGCTTGCCATTGGCCAGGAGCCTGGGTCCCTTTCTGCAGTGCTTCTCCCAGCCTCTTGCTCCCTCCCCAGTCTATACACCCACCAGGATTGCCCTGTTGCAGGTGCTGAATCCAGCACTTGCCCTTGTTCCACTCCATCTGGTTGGTGATTGCCTGTGGGAATCCTCAAAAACAGAGGGGTTTGGGAAAGCTGCAAAAGGAAGGCCTCAGAGACAGCAGAACTGTCATTGGAGCTAAGCAGTAGTCATAAGGTTTGTCAGCAGAAAAATTAGATGAGAAGTAGAAAAGTAAGGACAAATGGAACAATGGTCTGTGTATTAATGCTTGTCTAGAATAACTCCCTAAGCTACAGCAAAGTATATCTAGCGCGATGTTAGGTAGTTCTAAGCTTAATAATGGAGCTCTGTGCGTTGTATCTTAAGGCTTACAAGCAGGTCTTTTATTCGAAAGAAGCGAGCATCGTTCTAAGCCCAGGTACATGTCTTTATAGTGATTGGACAGAAGTACTGTCAATATGCTTTTGCTTTGTGTGATTGGTCAAAAAACTTTTCAAGTAAGTTGTAACATTAAGTTCTTTGTCTGCTGCTGGGGACGTGAGCTGCTGGCAGCTTCCCATTGTCATCACCATGTCATGAGACTGATGCTGGAAAAAAACCAGCTTGAGACGCTGTCCCCAGCAGTCCCGCCCCTTTTGTGATTTGTGCATAGACTCCCGGCCAGCAAGAATTGCCCATCTCTCCTATTTGGCAAGATCTCTCTGCAAGGTCTCTGTGCCCTCAAGGGAGTTAGTTCACAGCTCCTCCCAATGTAGTGTCTTTGGCAAACTGTCTTAATATTCCTTCAAGTGCTGTGTCCAGGTTGTTCAAAAGATGTTGAAGAGAACTCGCCCAATGATGATACTGTCTTAGCCACTGAAATAAGTGCTTCATACTTCCTCTTGTGCAGAAATCACAACAAATTTCTTTTCTATCCATGCAGATATCTTTTCTTATGCTCATGCTTTTTATCCCAACAGCAGCTGACACGACATTTACAGGCACAGCAACAGCACACTTTTCCTGCTCTTACTAGACTTAACAATTTTGCAACCGGTCAATCAGTGACCTTTGCAACTAAAGTCAGACCTTCAGCATTTCTCATTAAATGAATGTCTTCAGAAGAAAACTTTGCTGCCTACTCTGTACGACTGAAGAATAGATGATAATGAGTTAGCATCACAATCAGTTAAGTACAGAGCCTATACTTTAGCAGGGAAAAAATTAAAAGAAGAGCTCTTTTATGCAACAACTATCTGAGAAACAAAACAACTAGGATCTTCCACAGGGTTCCCTGCAGTAGAAATGTACTTGTATGAATGCAGAAGATAAAAGATGTGGTTTTGAAAGGCTATGTCCTTGCTAAGCTAAATTGGATCTCATCCTGTAGATGAAAGATCAAGGAGCTCAAAGCGGAGCTAGAGAGACATGTCCAGATAATGAGACAGAGCAAAGCATTTTCCAAGATAATTAAGCATTCTGGTGGACTGGCCAGTTAGGTTAAATCTGCCACACCCATTCACTTTCGGGGACTGAACTGTGGAGTGCTAAACCGTATCTGCTGCTGTGCAAAGTAAAAGAGATCCATCCAAATTGTATGGTTAGTGTGAACACTCTCACTCTCAATTGTAAAACACTTCATAAGCTATTAATCAGTCTTAGGAACAAAATGAAATAAAGCTGTTATGCCATCTGGGAATGGGAAAACATGTTCAAAATATTTTTTTCTCTATGCTTTCTTCTTTTTTCTTTTTCTTTTTTTCTTTTTTTTTTTTTTTTTTTAATCCCACATTATGTGATTGATAATTTCAACCATTCTGGAATGCTTTTAACAGATGAACCCAGCACAGTAGTTTTATTACAGGCTCTTGTCCCTTACATGCTTCAGGACAGGTTTGGAATATACTCCACAGTCAATTAGTGGTTTTTTATCTCTTTTCCCAGAGACAACTTTTAAAGGACTACTTAACCCCTAAAAATCATAATTTCTCTGGTTTCTCCAAGCTTTTTGAGAAAGCTGTTTTGGTTTTGTTTTGGTTTGTTGTTTGTTTTGTTTTATTGCATCATTCCTAATGTCTTCAGACCTACTACAAGAAGAAGTTAAAAATAGATCTTATTTGAAGAGACTGTTAAAGCTAATGAACTGCCAGTCTTGGTATTTGTATCTTTCTAAATCCTTTAAATTCCAAGGTTGCCTTCCTGAATCCTCAGTTACTTAGAAAACATTGTGTTTATAAAACAGACCCAGTTCAATTGCTTCTGCAAACTCACCTTCATTTTATAGGATTGTACTTCAAGAAATCTTGCTTCATTCAAACATTGAAAGTACAGATTTGACATCATCTGTGACCCTTCGATCTGTCTGAACTGTATTTCATTGTGTGAGTTTCTCAGTTGCTTCAAATAAGGACAGAATCTTTTCAATTTGCATAGCATGTTATCTGAAGATCTCCTGTCTGCTTTCTTCACTTGCTTTAATGGGAAGACAAGGGAAATACATTTTGAATGTTATCTTTTAGAGTCTACTTTTACCTACCAGTGTGCTTATATGGACTAGAACCAATGTCAGCTTGAAAGAAGGTATTGTCACGATCCGCTGATACCAAGGGGTTGGTTAACTGGTTGGTTGGTTCACTGATCTCGGAGTGCAACAGACAACCTGGAAAGGGGATTGCAGTATCAATCCAAACAAATGCACCTTTATAGAATGACCACAGCAAATGCCTGAAAGGAATCAGGGAGAGGAAAAGAATAAAAAAGAGGGGGAGAAAGAGAGAGGAGTATAGCTACCAAACATGGAGAGACTAAGTCCTCTTAGTCCAGCCGATAGAGTTTGCCTAGTCACGTTGGGAAGATCTCAAGTCCTGGTTAACTCAAGGTTCTATTATAGTCCATTGCTGAGGGGGGAAACAGAATCTTGAAATGGCTGAGATACAATCAAGAAGAAGAAGAAGTCTATTGAAATTGCTGAGGGGGAAAAAGATATTGAAGACGGGTACAGACAGTCCATGTTCTCAGCAGGATAAGTCAGTATCAGCAGTGAGTGGGACCCACTGTTTCAGGACTGCTTTCTGGGGGAAACCAGTCTAGGTCCGGTGAACACATCTGTAGGCAACACTCAGCAGGCATCCTGCTTCAGTCAGGCCAGCACCCCTGCATCAGAATTACAGGTGTCTCAGTCTCAGTCCTTGGTAGGGGGGCTTCAACCTCGGTGCCTCACGCTGGTAGTGGAGATGAAGGATTTTCCATGGGGGGGCTACCAAGTTGCCCCAGCAAGTTCATCTGGCCAAGAGGTGGGAAAATTCCTGGTCTATTGTCGTGAAGCAGGTGCAAGCATATAGGCCGGGTCGCCCTTTGGCAGGCCCTGCTAGAAGCAGTCACTGAAGACACAGCTGTGAACAATCACTTGGCAGGCCAGAATTCTGCTCAGGGGCCTCAGGATTTTTGGTGTTCATCCATTACTGGCAGGCCAGAATTCCCATCGGTGTCTTTAGGGTCCCAGGGTCTGTCCTGGGAATGGTCGTGAGGCAAATGAGGGGAACTTTAGACTGTCTTTCACACGTATCAGAAAATCTATTTACTGAAATGGCCAAAAAGAATGCATAACATTTACAATTGAGGGGGAAAAAGAAAACCAAACTCAAACCGTTGGAGCAATATCATTCTAGAGAATGCCATGTCTCTATGAAAAATACAAAAAAATTTCTGTTTTCAAACGCACCCACAAATCACCATTTTGCATCTTTTTTGTTGTTGTTGTTGTTGTTTGTTTTAAAGCTCTGGCACTTATCTGATTCCTTTTTGAGTTAGTTCAGCTCATTAATCTAGTAAGAAAGCTGCTAAAATTAAACTGAAAAACCTATGGGGAAGAGGATGCCACTTCAGCCATGTTGTAGGGAAGCATTAGGTCAGCCTTCTGTCTTGTAGAAATATGTCTGTCATATAGGAAAATCAATGTGTAGCACTATCTTATTTTGAACTTTCTCATTGCTACTGGGTTCCTGAATGATCAAGATGGTTTAAACCAACAACAGGCAGCCCTCTAAGATACTCCCCAAACTATTGCAATGGAATAACTTGATCAGGTGAAGAGCTCGCTATGCAAAAGCTGAATATGATGTCAAGAATGCTTTGTTGTGGATTACCATTGTTTGGGATCATTTATCCCTTACCCTCCCATGTAGGTATAGGAAAAATTTAAGAAACCACAAGGCTTTTACAGCTGTTCTTGTATTTTGGGATCGTAAGGACTTGGGTTGGTAAACAAAACTGTGGTGAGTTTTACTATTGACTTTATCGCTGTTTCACTTTGAATTAACTGCTTTGCATTTCAGCTTACCCATCAGTATAATGAGAAGAAGAATATCTTCCTTCCTGCCCAAAAGATGTTGAATTATGCCTGTGATGTCACGGACTTAAAGACGAAAACCATTGTGATTGAAAGGAAGTATTGGCATGCCACAAGGTAACTGGAGTGAGCTGTGTTTCCTCCTCAGCTTCACTGTGATAGTAGAATTTTAATTAGCAGTTCCAAAACTTTGTCTTAGCATAGTCTGGTGACATATCTCAGTAGAGCAGTGTCCTAGGGTGACTTTATGATGTTGTATCCCCAGCCATCTGTTCTGTTAATGCTGGATATTATATTCTCTGCCTTCAAGACTGCTTCTGAGAGCAAAGGTGGGGAGAAGAAGAAGTACGGAGTTTGTTATCACAGGCTGCACTCACTCTTCTAAAAGCAACACTGCTCCACATTCTGTGCTGCACTGTGTTGTCTGGGCACTGATGGAGCAGAACAGAGTGTTCTTTGCTTTTCAGTTGGTTTAGCTGGCTGAGGCAGAGTTTTCCCTGGACTGTCTTTTTTCTTTCCCTTTTCTTGGAACTGTTCAAACCTGCTCCAGACTGGGACCTGGAGAGCACTGAGAGCTTGCACTTTGTGGCCTATGGGGGCCTACTCTGGGCAGCAGCCTTTCCTAGTGCCGGAGGGATTGATAACAGAGCAAGCATCCACAGGAGAGACTTTCTGAATTTGTTGTCTCTTCAGAGCGGCAATTGAGTTTTGTCATCTGGTATTGTTCATTTTTTGTGCTGGGGGGTGCTTTCCCTGGTAAATAAACAGATTTTTTCCACTTCTCTCAGAGGAAATGTTTCCCAGACCAGTTGAGGGGAGGGGCCGTGTAGGTGGGCTTTCTGGGGGGGGCCCCCTGAGACATAAACTTTAAAGAAATTTAGGGATTTTAGAGGAGCTGAGGTTTTAGTTAGAGATAAGCCTTATTAGAGTTTATCAAAATAAATAGGTAGGCCTTGTTGAAGTTAAGAGTTAGTAGTTAACTAATAATTGATTGCTTGTCAACATCATGTTTGCTTAGCTGGGTTTATCATGAAGAATATAGAAACTCATAAATAGCTTTTAGGAACATAAGACAATTGTAGGCCACCTCTGTTCTGAAACCAATTGAAGATGGGGAATGGGAGTTCTACCAATGGGTTCATTTGTCATATTTGCATTGAAAATGTAGAAAGTTCAGAACCAGGAAGACTTCATTTATTTCCTCATTTTGGAACCCCTCCCCATGAAAGGGACCACTGATTCATTTTGAGGAACAAACTACGTGTGCTTAATAGCTTTTGAACTAATTACCATACGAAGTGAGGAATGATGGGATGTACCTAAATTATGAATATGTATTTGTCTTTTGGGTATTCAATACTTGTATAGATAAAAAGACTCTGTTATCACCTCTAAATCACAGTGTGTATTTGGGAGCTATCCCGCACGCTGCCCAGCGTTGCAATAAACATACACTTTCTAATTTTGAACTGTTAGAGAGCCTTGGTCCGTCACAGTTGGATATCAGTACTAGATCAATATTTTTAATAAATCACCCCTTCTTGAGGATTGCTGCCAAATTTGCCCTAAACCAAGACAAGCAGGATCTGCGATTTAGAGAATGATGGAATCACTTTGGTTGGAAAAGACCTTTAAGAACATTGAGTCTAAATGTAATTAGCAAACACAACCATCAAGCAATGTTTTGCTGTCTGAAGAGAACATGGTTTATCTGGTAAGCTTTGCAAGTATTTGTGTCATCACAAGCATGCATGTCCAATGCATTAGATGGGTATATAATAAGAAACCTGTGCAAATCAACAGAATGATTCTCAGGGTAGGATATTGGCATGTTTCATCCTTCTTCCCGACTTCTTCCAATGAATTATTTTTACAAAGTAATGATTGGAATTGTTACTCTTTTGACGGTTCTTGTTGTATTACTGACATTTTTGGCATAGGAATGCCAAATAGGCTAATTCACCTAGTTTTTCAGATAAAGACCAAGATTTAGTGTTGCTTAAGCTGGAGGCAGAAATATTTAAATCTTCCAGCCTCCTTCTTAGTACCTAATTTCTATTACAATATCAGTGCACAATCTTGTCCCTTAAGGTCCAGCTAGCTCAGTTTATACCAACAGGGTGACATTAGTAGGGCTCACGTGATGCTGCACACAGAAGCCCTCGGGGTGCACCTCTAGCAGACAGTAATTCATGCACTTGGACCATCCCAGTGCTGACTTTGGATCACCAGAAGAGTAGAACTAGAGAGATTTGATGGAGAGCTCTCTGGAGGAAGTGGCCTGAAGAAGACAGCAGAAATCCCATCTGTGTGTTTGTACAAATAACGTGAATACCATTTACAGAAAAAGATCTTCAAATGGATCTAGCTTTTTCTGCAGACTATTTGTCAACTATATGCATTACATGGACAGTTCCACTGAGCATCTGAAATACAGCTGCGTTTAAGTGGATTGATTCAGGGTTGGAAAGCGGTGAAATAAAGCTTTTCAGGAATAGCTGACATCCAAGTCCCGCAGAAATTTACCTATTTTTAATGTCCAGATGCTTTTTAAAATCATGGGTGACCATTTAGCTACCTAATAGCTTTAATCAGAAATACAAAGAAAATTTTAAACTCCCATCTTTTATAGCTTGAATATTTTTCTTTGTTTATTTCCTGGTTTCCAATTCAGGTCTACAAATCATATGATTAGGTAATGAGAACTCATGCTGTATAAAAATATTTCGTGCTATACTTCCAAGTCAAGGCCATGTTTTTCCCGGAACTGTTTAAAAAAATAAAATTCTATCTGGATTCTCTCTAGCCCACACTCATCATTATATAAAGTCATTTAAATATTATATTTTGACTTTACATGGTGCAATTATATTCAGAAATCCAAGGCTCTATTGTTAGATTGTTTGTATGGTTTTCTGGCAATTCTAACTTCCCACAACCACCCTTGGCAGCTATATATTTTTGCAGCAAGGCATCACAGGGGTCTGTGAGAAGTTTGAATGTGAAGCAGAGCTAACATTAAAATACACGTGACATACTCGAAATATTTCACTTCCGAAAGTTACAGTTTGCTTAGATGGAAGGAAATATGAAATAAATAAACCTCACACAACATTTCTAAATCTTGGAAATCTATTACCTGAACTTTGAGTCAGTTTGCAGGACAGGACTCTGTAGAAATGCAAATGTGAAGTCCAAGGAATAGAGCAGAAGGTGTATTGGGCAGGGGTACAGAAGATTGCTCTGAAGGGTGATGTAAGCAAGATTGCATCCTATAAAGATAGCAGCTGCTTCTGCTGGTGCCAACATAGAGAATTTGCGCCACCAGCCTAGTTTTCTGGGGACATTTGACCTGTACACTCTTGAGGGCTTGTAGATGGGAATGAATGTGTCCTTTGATCTGTTTTTTTCTTTTGAATGTCTATGACCTGACTTGCTATTGTGTACTGTACTGTATCGTTTTAGAAACAGACACGTTTCATCTGTTTGAAAGCTGTAGTTGAAAGTGAGCTTGCAATCATGAGTTGGCTGTCAAAAGAATTAATTTTCTGCTTTAAGCAAAATATCAATAGAAACATTCCATCCACTCCTATGATACAGATTCCTTTTGAATTTACAGGGTAATTTGCATTAGTGAGTATACTGCATGTGCAATAAATACACCTTGCTTGGTTTCTAATGATGATAATAGTCCTCTTTGTATTATTCTAAGGATTGAACTCACCATCATTATTTTCCTGTTCTCATTGAACTGTAAAGGAAAAATAGTTTTGCATTAACCAAGGAGTAAAATGCATGGATTTAGCATCATTCTTGCAAGTAGTCCTCGATTCTGAAAATACCTCTCAGAAGCTGCATCAAATGGCAAAGCTAGACAGATTGCAGAATGCAGAACCTGCCATTTAGGATCAGGTACAAAATAACACCCAAGAAATTCTTCATGGATGCTGCATAAGTACAAAGACGCCGTTATTTAAAAGAGAAAAATAGTCAATGTGAAACGTGTTTGATGAATAAAAAGCTATGCTAATCAAGAGACTACAGTGCCAAGTGTGCTACAAGGCTTTTTTGTAATTAACATCATTCCCAGCATGAAAAAATACTATTTTTATTGTAGATTGCTTAAGAGTGCACAACAGTTTGGAAAAAAGTGCTTTGCTTTTTCTATTCATAGGAACTGTGTATCATGGTAAGAGATACTGTAAACAGGTTTTGGAAAACAATGTTATTTTGAAGATTCATTCTATTCAGAAATACTTCCCATGAAAAAATTTGCTCTGCCTTCCATCCTGAAGACTCTTAAAGGAAAATGTCTTTGTTGCATTCTCTTCACACTAGTTCAGGAGCTCAGTCTTACCTGCATTCTAATGCTTTTTTATGTTCCTGATGGCATGGCTTAGACATCCTTGTCTCCATTACCATCATGATTTCCAGATCAAGTGATGAGAATTTTTCTTCAGGATTGGTGAAGTTAAGTGTCATAACATTTTTGTCAAGTCAATTTGAAGGGGTTTTTTTGCCAAAGGAATCTCTTCCTTCCTAATGAAAACCATTGGCAATAGCAAACCTACTCAGTTTTTCAGGAAGTCAAATAATACATCTCCACTGTACAAGGTCCTCCGTTTGTTTTTTTTTCACCAGAAGAAAACTGCTGTTTTCTTCTTCTTCTTCTTCTATCACCTTAGACTTACTTTCTTCCAAAATCTTTTTAAACCTTTAGATTACTTTCACAGTGTGCTATAGCATATGTATTTGAAAAGACCATTTGTACATATTCAAATGGCTTACTTCTAATCTATTAAGAAATGGCTGTACTTCTATTAAGGAAACATAAAGGTGCAGTAATATTTTTTCTTCTACAAAATTTAAAAAGCCCCAACTATTAAAAATGATACCAGCAAATGATGTCTGTAAGACTGAGGCAGGAGACTTTTTTCCAGAACAATGTGCAGTTCTTCCCAATTCTATTTTTCCCTCCGATTACTTTGTACAAAAATAGTTTTACACAGTCTTCTAATAGTGGCGTGTTACTAGTGGGGTAGAGTATTGCCCTGCCAGCATTGGAATTGACTCGACTGTAGTTGTGTTCAAATTTGCTGATGAGACAAGGTTTTTTTGCTGAACGCACTTCAGCAAGCAAGAGAGCTTCTTAGTCTTAAGATGCTATGAGTCCCAGAAGAAGATGAATGAGGTGATGACATGCCTTGTGTTCTGAAGAGAGATCAAAACTTATTTCTGGGGTCACCCCCCCTCTTGGTACAGAAAGCACACAGAGGGCTTTGAAGCAGCACTTTCACCCTCTTTGCATTCACTAGTAAATCGGAGACAGAGCTTGCCCCAAGGTTTGTGCAAAAATACTCTTTTGATGCAACTCTTAACCAGACAAAATCTCTGGGAAAATTTGCAGTGGCAGAAAGCAATTTTCCCTTCCTGGGAAATCTACTGAAACGGTTCAGAAGTTATTCCCATTCCCTGTTGCTAACCTCTGCTGTCTAGCTGTCCGATATGTTTGGGACCATGTTGAAATCATTCTAAACAATGTACTGATGCCGCACTGTTGAGTAAACATAGGTCTTTTCCATAGGTGTCAGGGAAAAATATTTCTGTTGGTAAAAATGATAGAAAACAATACCAGCATGGCAGAAAAACAATTACATCAATAGAATGAAGATGCCCAGAATTCTTCTTTTGAAGTTACACACAGTCAATATTTTCTAAAGAAGGTTGTGAAACTTAATAAGGAGTACATTCCACGTGACTGGTGCACAAGTTCATGTTTCCACCTTACAAAATACATATTATTAAAAGAAAAATGTTCTGCCTTGTAGAAAAGTAACCCATTCGTAATTTGATCAAAGATAGGATTAGATCAAGTATTCCTACAAGACAGTAGTAGTACTAGGAAAAGCCTTTTGGCGTCTATTTAACTACAGGAAACTTGAGAAAGCAGAAGAGTGTCCTTCCCTGCTGCAAGCTGTACTTCCTATTTGCTAGTGCTGCTTCAACATTGTCTAAAGAAAACTTGCCAAAATAAGACTATTGTATACAAGCAACTGTAACTATCCATTCCGTTCCAGCTAATTTTAACTAGCAAGTATGAGTCACACACTCTAATGGAATATTCTAATGCATAGATAGAGCATACCTTCACTAATAAATGGGGACTCTGGAAAAAGGAGCAAATGCAGTTGAATTTCAGGGAAGGAAATTATTGGAGTGCTAACTGCAGTCCCTCGACTTCACAAGAAATGATGTCTGGTAATCCCAACCAGAAACATATAGAAATCCATTTTCAAATGGGTTGCATCTATGGTCCTCTGCTCTTCCTATATGAAGAAACTGTGGTTTGAATCAATCTTCAAAATAGTATGCCTAAAGACCTTAGATGCCTCCAATTCTTTTGTTGTTTTTTTTTTTTTTTTTTCCAGAAGCAACTGTCTCAAAACCTTTTTAAAGCTGACATTTTCCCTTAAGATGCCATATTTTAAAAGAGCACCTTGTCATTTAACAGGGTATTCCAAACATCATTTACAAGTTTAGACTGAAAGTAACACTTTTCCTAGTAATCTTTCATTTTTTGCAGCTCAGTGCTAACATAGGCAGCAAAGAAGAGAACAGACCACAGCTCTTTCTGGAGCATCTTGAACAAATGCCCTTGCTTATGTTCTAATCATTCACTTCACCAAAAGACCTAATGATGAAGAAAAGGTTGTGAAAGCATTACTAGTAGTGCTACATGGCAATCCACGGGTGTGATTTCTCAAGCAGAATTTGTATCACATAGATGATACTTGGCAAACAGCAAATGAAGGGGTTTTCTTCAGCTCTCAGACTGATGTTACATGTCAGTAATTTAAAAAAAGATAACAAGAAGAAGGTTATTTTTTAACATGTGAATTTAATTACACTCCTGCCATGGACATCTGAATCTTATGAATAGACAGTGTCTGATTTAGAAAAAAATAAAGAATTACCACAGTTTAAAGAAACATAGGATCATAAACCCTTTGCTGATGGAACGTAGCCTATTCATTGGTTGAAATGAAGCAGGTAGACAGGACATATGAAATATTTTTTTGTGCATCAAACATTTATTTTCTAAAGTGATGCTGACAGATAGTGAACTCACCAACTTAGATATTGCACGGTAGATAAGGGTACATAACTTGCTCCATCAAGTAATCCCTTGGAATCATCATCCAAGGGGATTTTCCCCTGCATCTGTGAAAATATGCCTACCTTTTTCACAATACTTCTGCAGCAGCATTGTTAGGCCTGATCAGCTGGTATGGAGAGGGAATTATCGGCAGCAAGGTGACTGGCCAGGGCAATTTGCTTCAATGGATTTTGATCTCCCGGATATTTTGCAGACCTGCTTCAGCCCTGCTTGTCAAACACAGCCTTTAAAGGGTGCCAAACAATTGTTAGTCTGTACTGGGCCATATGCTCTTTATTCTCTCCCTCAACTTCTCCATCGCCTCTCATCTGTTTCACATGAGCTATGTTCAAGGTCCACAGGCTACTTTTCACAGAATCTTCAGGCCTGATGCAGTAAGAATGATGACTAGAACACAGCTGGGATCAATTTTCCAGTTTGGATAAAATGCATTCTGCACACAAATCCAATGAGAAGGTGTTCCCCCTATGCCCAGAAAAACCTTCACTAGTACTAGTGTTCTACGTAAACTGCAACTTAGTCTGAAAGAAAAGCTTTTTTCTGAGAGTGTCTAAGAGCTTTGTATGAAGCACAGATATTTGATATATGCAATTTTGAATACCAGAGGAAAAAGAAAACAGCACAAAGCTTTTAATGGTGCTGGTTTTAATTTTAAATTCCATGCACCTTTTCAAAAAGTGTCAGCTCAAATGCCCATCAACATATTTTAGTCACCTGTAAGTCAGTATTCATATAAAATGTGATTCAAATCAAAAGAATTTCAAACCTTTCCTCAAAGTTTATATGCCTAGATTTAATACTTCTGACACATATTAGATGAAAGGAAGACATTTTTTACTGTGGGGGTGATGGAACACTGGAACAGGTTGCCCAGAGAAGTAGTGGGTGTCCCATCCCTGAAAGTATTCAAGGTCAGGTTGGATGGGGCTTTGAGCAGCAACACAGGAGACTCTTGATGGTAGAGAAACAAAGTTTGAATCTAGAAGAAACTCAGATTGAAGTATAGGAGCAAGTTTTCCCTCAGCTCTTGGGGTAAAATCAAAGTGTTACAAAATTACCTTGATCTGTGATTTTCACTACTGTAACAGGTTAATGAAAACTATGCAGAAGATAGCAAATTTTAAAAGAGAGAAGAATTACAGCATAAAATACATGGGATGGGTTTCTGCATGGGACAAAATCTCTGTATTTCCACACTTCCTCATGTTAGGATTTCATGAAGTGCCAAAGAAGGCGGCAAAATATCATTCAGGACATTATTTACTGGGGTTCAGCCTGGCCTTTAGTAGGAATTGGGTTTGAACATAATGCAGATATACCACACACTTTCCCTTCACTGAAAAATTACTGTTTACAATGAATAAGCAATGAGGATATAAAATTGACTGAAAGCATCTTAAAAAGGTAAAGTATTTCATTGTAAATGATCTGTGATCCAAATAGTTCTTCCACCTTAGTGAGGGACAAAAGAATTCTTCCATATCATGATGGTTTAAAATTGTATAAACCAATGTTTTCTTCTGAAAAGATATTATCTATTTTTTTCTATCTTTAGAAGAAAATATTCCTAGACATACAACACATGAGAATGAAGTAATTGTAAAGAAACAAATAATATGAAAATATTCCCTACATATAATTAAATGAAAAGCTGTGTTTTAAATAGGAAGTAGATATTAAACAGAATTTTTACACCAGATATTTGAATTGTTGCACCAGCTATTTTGCCCACAAAGAGAGGTATTTAGCATTTCGGTCTTTTCCAAGGTGTTCATCATCTGCTATGCTGACCTCTGCGTGGGCCTAGGTGTGTGTGGAAGGGGGGCATGTGAAGGGGAGTGTGTATGTTTGCTTAACACTTGTTGTGGCAGATTCATGCCTCAGCTCCATCATTTGTTTTAGAAACTTCACAGAGAGTGGATATGAAGTTTAATATCAACAAGAGATCAATTCCCAAATCATCCATTTTACCCTACCTTATAAATCATATGCTTTGT
The DNA here is from genome assembly GCF_037042795.1 of Molothrus aeneus. Classification (NCBI taxonomy): domain Eukaryota; kingdom Metazoa; phylum Chordata; class Aves; order Passeriformes; family Icteridae; genus Molothrus; species Molothrus aeneus. The sequence continues at coordinate 78,728 of NW_027098915.1, read as the reverse complement.
TGCATATTTTATCAAATATACTTTCAAGCCACACGGAGAAATGAGAATGTGGAGAATCCCTCCAATGTCTTGCAACTTTTATGCAAACAGAGTTTCAAGAAAGGATAATTTCTTTTAAAGTACATCTGGGACAGGCATGATGGTGGTGTCAAGCTGCTGGAGTTTTTGTTGCTGGGAGAAGTCGTACAAAAGGATTGGTTTTTACATTGACTAGTTACTGAATCAAGTGCATGAATACATTGGAAATTCAACTGGGGGTTCCTTTTTCTAGCAGATTACTTCTAGAACGAGCTTGCAGACTGAAGCTGACTCTTTTGCTCTCTTTTTGTTTCTTACCTATTTTCTTGGCTTCTTTACCACTATCTACACAATTTTGGAACTTTTTTCCCAACTAAAATTGTTTCATAGTCTGATAATTAGGATACATTTTTTACAAGGAATTTTTAAAAATCTTTGTTTGAGTTAAGAAGGTTAAGGACTAAGGTCTTTTTCTTACCTTATCAATATTGGGATGAAATTGATAAATAAAGACTAACTCTTTCTTTTTATTTTCAACCCAAGTAGATAGTTCCCATACATTAATACATTTTGTGGACCAATATTTGCCATTCTGATGTAAGTTGTCCCTTCTTAACAATATACATTCTGTGACTATGTTGACAACACTATTGGTGAAGATCCTAACTGGTCTTAAACACACATAGGGAGAAATTTGCTCAGCCAGTGTCAGTCTTAAGCATGCCTATCAGAAGATCTTTCTATAGCTGGGGAATTTTCCCATGAAAGGGATTCAGTTATGGAAGAGACACTTATCCCAGAGTTTTGCATTCTTCTTGAGCACTACTTAAGGAACTTAGATCCCATGTCCATTTGGATCTCTCTCTGCACAGATCTTTGTCATGCCAGTGCTTGAAATGCATCTCTAAGAGAATTCACTAGCACAGAATGAACGAGAGTGGAAGGCGTCAGTGGGGCTCACCAGGTCCAACCCCCCTGCTTAAACCAGGCTACCTAGAGCCTCTTGCCCAGGATTATATCTGGGTGTACTTTTCATGTCTTCAAAGATCCAGGCTCCACAATCTTTCTGGGCAGTCTGTGCCGTGGTTCAGTCGCCCTCACAGTAAAAAATCATTTGCTGATGTGCAGAGGCAATCTCCTGTATTTCAGTGTGTGCCTACTGCCTCTTGTCTTTTCACTGAGCATCCTTGAAAAGACACTGGTTCCCTCCTCTTTGCACTATTCCTTCTGGGATGTATGTGTGCTGCCACCTAGAGAAATGTCAAAAACCTTCCTGAAGCCCAGGCAGACAATATTCCCTTCATCTACCGGGCAAGTTGATTCATCAGAGGAGTTTAAAAAGTTGTTCAGCATGAAGTTCCCCTGGTAAATCCATGCTGACTATGTTATTTTGTCCTCCTTCATGTGCCTGGCAATGCTTTCCAGCAATAGCTGCTCCATCAACTTCCTGGGGATAAAAATGACGCTGGCTGGCTGGCTTGTACTTTTCCAAGTCCTCCTAGTTGCCTTTTTCCAAGATGGGTGACATTTGCTTTCATCCAGTCTTTGGGCACTTTCCTCAGTCACTATGATCCATCAAACATCATTAGGAGTGGCCTCAGAATAACATCTGCTAACACCCTTGAGACCTGTGGCTGCATCTCAACAGGGCCTGTGGACTTCATGGAATACGTACCAATTCAGTGACTATGCCCATAAAAGTTTGCAAGGGATAAGAGAACGTATTAACAGGTACCTGAAGAGTGAGTGAAAAACTATGGAAGCAATCCAAAAGGACAAAGACTTGAGTTCCCTTTTCAGACAAAGCATCCTATCGTGGAGCTGAGCAGCTTTAGATCTAGGGAAGCTTCCCCTCTGAAAGGATGCAGAAGACATTCTTTTACCCGTATCCACTAATAAAATGTATTGACCATTCACTTGCAATACAAAAAAACTAAATTATTTCCAAAATTGTTGCCGCCTAACTAGACAATCATGTACTGGCTGGGTATTCCCCTAACAGATGACAGCACCTGCTTGATGCCTCTTATGCCTACAGACTATTTGAATTAGGTCATCTGAGTGGGGATTACTGGTCTGGGAACTTTCTTTCTGATGAATTTGGAAGATTTACTGAAGCAAGGACCTGAAGATGAAAACTTCATTTCCCACCAGTGCACTTTAACATCCACGGCTGTAATGCCATTGTTTCTCACCAACTGAGTCAAGAATTTATGACTACAAAGTGAATCAGCTCCAAAAGGAAAGATAAAGGCTAGAAAACATTCTCTCTTGGTAAAGCAAATGAAGTGACTAAATTCTAATCACTCGCTGGCCTAAAGCTTCAAGGAGGGGGAGGTGGACCAGGTTTCCTTCCACTGCCGTTCTCTTTGTCACCTCAGTGTTTTATAGGGGTATGCAGACATTCAAAAAGAGAGCTTTGCTGAATTCATAAAATTCAGTCTTAAAAAATAACTTGATAGCAGCTGAAATGAAAAGAACAAATAAAATGCAATTAATTCCACGGAAGCTTGAAATGATTATTTCTTCATTTTGCATTTGAGGATGTATATTGTGTGAGTTTGTCTTGTATTGTTCTACAGGTTTTCTAACTGGCACACCTTTCTTTATGAATGGACTGTCCTTTCCTAAATGCTCTCATATGGAGGAACATGCTTCTGATAAGAAGAGCACTAGGGTGTCTTTACTTGACCTTTTATTTTTACTGATGTTTGGTCCTTGGAAATGAATGGGGTTTTTCAATTGAAATGTCTTACTATTGTTCCCACAGGATAAGCCACAGGCTCTTCTGCTCAGAGCTGTCACTAGTCAGCTATTCTCCTATCTGCCTTTAAGTAGTTGAATGTTTTGGTCTAAAAGTAGCACCTTCTATGTAGCCATGCTCTTAGCTGCCAGTGTCATCTTGAATCCAAACACCCTCCCGCAAGGGACCGCTGGTTCTGTAGTCAACTAAGGGGAAAAAAACGGTCCATCCATGCTTCCTGATTTAAAATATAAAGGTATATAAAGGTATGGTGTCCCTAAACGATTCTCTGCAGTTGAACACTACTTATCTTTGCCGTGTTTCTTCAACTCACTTGCAAGTCATTCATGCGTTACCTTCTTGTGAGAATTGCTTGGTTTGAAGATGATTTAAAAGGGTATGAGAATACTTTTGTACCTCTGCTATAAGGATGCTTTTCAAATCCACACAAACCTCCTGCAAATGCAAAAGCATTCATCCTGTATTGTCCTAGGCTACAATATAAAAATGTATTCTGCTCCCAACCTCAAGAGCTGCTGAAACCGGGAGGGGCATCGTTTTTTCCTTATCTCCTTATCTCTTAACGGGGCCATCCATGTCTTGCCACATGACTCAGAGATGACTCCCTCCAGGAGCCATTTCTGTTTAAAGGGTAATCAAGGAACCACTGCATGACTCAGAACAATTTGAGCCCATTGCAAGATGCTCTGCCCAGGGGGCAGGAGCTAAGCATCCCCAGCTGGATAGAATCTGAGTTTTGGGACACCACAAGCAGTCTTTCCACTGGCTTCCTAGAAGAACGGCCACCCTCACCCACTGGTCTTCAGAGGACAAGAGCTACCAGATGGTTTCTACAGGATCACCACTTCAACAAGACCATTTCATCCGGACTGCTGCCACCACCCTAACTAGCAGGGTGACAGGTCGTATTCTGTCCGTGGTTTTTCTTTTGTATTATTGCATGTATTTGGTTTTTCCCCTTTTCCTAATAAATTGTATTTCTGACTTGGAGTCTTGCTGCCATGCTGGATTTCTTCAGACCGACTAGCTCCTGACACCAACAGCCAGAGTGGGCTGCCCCCAGAAAGCTGTCGAATCCAGGGTGCAGCTGTAGGGCACAGCTGCTCTATGGCACAGGTGGACTGCATTGGGGATAGGACTGCGCCGAGGGCAGGGACAAGGAACAGGGAGAGGTCTTCTGTATGTTTTCCAAAGGAGTTTCTTCCCTGGAGGGCCAGGGACAGAAAGACACTGACTCAAATGCATACATCAACTTAGAAATGGGGAGAGGTCCCAGAGGAGGATACAATCTTTAACACACTGGGAGCAACTGGGGGTGGACCACAAGGCGGGGAATACAATGTTTAAACCAATAGGGGACTACAGGGGAGGAGAATAACTTAAACAAACCAATGGGGTTTTGAAGACTATAAAATTGATAGGGAAGTTTCTAGAGAAAGGGGCAGGCTTGGGGAGGGATTGACATTCAGTGGGAGGAGGAAAAGGGAACAAAAGGGCAGGTCTTTGGGGAGATGGACAACTAGGGCAAAAACTAACACCACGGGGGGAAAGGAACAATCCATTAATAATAAAATATGCTACAACAGCACAAAACCGGAAGTATTCTAAAACTGACTACTCAAACTGCATTGCAATCAAAAACACACACTGCAACAGCGACAGCATCTCTTGCTGCTTTTGCTTTCAAACCAGAAGAGGTGCCAACCAAAAAATTAGCAAACTTAAAAGTTAACTGGCTGCAGTTTTGATTTCCTTCTTAAATATATTACTGCTTGTCTAATTGGCTTAGCAGCATGTCTGTTCTTAGTGCCAAGCAGGGATTCACTCTGCCAGGCATGGAGGAAGCTTCTAGGAGCTTTTCACAAAAGATTCACTTCTGTGGCTGGCTTCTTCCCTCCCCACCAAAAACCAAGCCATGCAAAACCAACACCTTAACTAATCCCTAGTACTTAGTACGCATCCAATAATTCCTTTTAAACTATACTTTACATTTTTTACCAAATGCCCTGAAAAGAAATGGATCCATAATATTGATCAAAATAGTTCCAGTTCAATAGAAATATTGGGTCATGCAACTCTGGTTTACATCACTATTTTTTGTACAATCAACAGGAGCTTTTTTCGCCTCTAAAGAAATGTTTCCTGATGGTTTGGATCAGAAGATCCAGTATTGCCATGGTGAGATTTTTGTTTTGAAGGCCATAAGCTGTGCTCAGTGTTTTGGGTATATTCTTTGTTGTGCCTTGCATATATTTTGGATAGAAAGCCAGTAGAGATGATGTCCTTGCTGCAGTAGCCATGCTAAATAAGGCAGAGCGTCTGGCTGATGTACTGGAGCTGTAGACTATCCACCAGTCTCCCAGGGCGGTGAGGATCTCTAAAGGAATATAATCTTGGCTATGCTCTGGAAGTTTTACAGAGAGAAAGAGCCTCATAGCTCTAATGATTTGTCTCCTGGAGTTCTGAAGAATATGTTGTAAAGAAGAAGGCTGCTGTCTTTCGCAACAATCTTCCACGCATTCAAGAGGATCATTTAACTTCTTGTCTGAGAATGAAAGAAATATTAGTAGTAATTAGTTCTTTTTTCTCTGTCGGTGCATCACTGATTGAGTTTGGGTAGGTTACATTTTATTTCTTTTTTTTCTTTAAATATTACATCGTAAGGTGTTCCAAATTCCCAAATTCTGCTTCACTTTATTTTGTAGGCCAGACTGGTTCATCTTGTCTCGGCTGTATTATTGCAGACCATATCTGAATGAATTTTTTTTTTTTTTCATTTTGAACATTATTAGATTTAAACTGTATGAACAGAACACTTGATTTATCATTATTTTAGCAGTTTGGAAGGAAATAGAGAATTTTTAAGAAAATGACGCAACTCCACTTGTGGTTTTCAATGGAAGAGAAGAATAACAATGTCCTACATTCACAGCATTGTTTGCAGTAATATTGCAGCTAGTTTCCAGCAACTTAGGTCAGGTTCTGGAAGCAGGCACCCATGATAGTATAGAAGTCTAAGCAGTTTCATTTTGGCGGCTTTTCTTGAAAAATAGCTAATATGTCTCAACGTTGTGCTGAATCTTGTTGTACAGACTCTTCTTTTGAGGTCTGAACTCCTTGCTGGACTACTGTATCTCAGAATCAGCTACAGTAAACCTGTGTTTCCTTATAGCTTTAAGAATTTGGTTCTAATCTATAAAAGCAAGAAAAGGTTGCCATATTAATACAAGAGAAAGAAAATGTTAGGAAAGCAGTTAATGGCATGGGGATTTTTCCTACAAATTGGAGCAGAGATTTAGTTGTTTGATGGGGTTTTTTGCTTCTCAATGGAATTTTAGAAGTGGTTGGGAAAGAAAGTGTGGATTTTTCCAGGTTTGCCTTTAAAGAAGAATAACAGGGGAAACTGTTAAGAATAACAGGGGAAACTGAAAAGAATTAATCCAGAACTCTATGCCTTTCATACAGAGTTTCAGAAGTGAAAAGCAGGAAGAGACAGTCCAGACAAGATGATTGAATAGAATGAATTCAAAATAGCTTTCATTTCCCTCTGAATTCCAGCTCTAAACCTTATTAATATTAAGGTATTAATAGGAAATACATCTGTCCTAGGGTGACGTTATGATGCTTGTATCCCCATTCATGTGTTCTGTGAATGTTGGATATTATGTTCTGTACCTTTAAGACTGGCTCTGAAGAGGGAATGTTTTGTTTTGGTTTTCTTATCAACCTGGCGGGACACAGAGACTGCAGCTTTTGCTTTTTCTGCTTTTGCTTTTGGCTTTGCTCTCTCTCACTCTTGCTTGCTTCGCTTCTGCTTGCTTTTGCTCATTAGCTAGTTTAGCTAAACTGTCCAAATTTCTTCCTGGACCGTTTCTCCTTCAGGTCTTCCTGACCATTTTGAACCTGCTCCGGACTGGGACCTGGGAAACACCGAGAGTTTGCACCTTGTGGCCTGCAGCAGCTGGCCCAGCGCCGGAGGGACTGAGAACAAAGTGACCACCCCCCCAAGAGAGACTTTCTGAATTTGTCATCTTTTTCAGAGTGCTGTCATCCAGAATTGTTCCTTTTGCGTGCTGGGGGGTGCTGTGCCTATTAAATGAACAGGTTCGTTCCACTTCTCTCTGAGGAATCCTTCCCGAACCAGTTGGGGGGAGGGGCCCTAATTTGGAAATTCTCCTCCAAATTTGCCCTAAACCAGGACAACATCGCAATCTCTAAGATTTAAAAATGGACGATGAAGTTTTCTATCCAGTAAAGTGTAAGGCTTCACATTTTAATCTGATTTGCATTTTGGTGAAAGCCGGGCATCCTTTGCAATTTACCAGATAACAAGGGATTTAGAACAGTAAGTATGCAAGTAATCTTTTGGACCCTTCATCTCCCTTCTTATGACAATGAATACATTTATTAAGCTTGTTGTCCTGGTATGTTTTTATTCCATCAGGGGATTTGATCATACAAATGTCTAGTCATTCTTTCCTTGTTTTCAACCACTCTAAGAGCATTAATCAGAACTATTCAGTAGTTCTTGATCTGCAACAGTGACAAGCACTAGACTGGTAAGAGTCAGTGGGCATCAGCAGATCCCCTATGACAGCACGTGGCGGGCTGTTCTGGCAGGACTGAAGTTTGAGGGGCTCGAATTCTGTGAAATAGAACATTCGAGGGATGGGAAACATGGAAACAGATTCTGAGCTTTCAACCCAACACATGAAGAAGTAATAAGGCAGGTAATTTTCTGTGGAAATTTCTTTAGCCCCAGTGTTGTGGATGATGATCACTCTTCCTACCTCCTTTGGCCAGCTACCAGTTTTCCCCTCCATTACTCTGCTTATGGACAGAAAACCAGAAGAAGGGATTTTTGACCAAAACACCTATCAGGACCTTAGAGTGTTTTTTGCTCCAAAATGTTTCAAGGCAGATAGGGAAACAACTCCATTTTCGAGAGTGTGTTGAGAAGACAAGGTTGAAAGTTAAAAACCATGGGTTCTTTTTCTATATATGTTACTGATTGTGCTTATTATCTTAGTCATGTTATATATATATATATATATTTGGTAGGGTTTGTTCTTTTTTTATTTTTCTTGGGTTTTTTTTTCCTTTTTTTTTTTTTTTTTGATTCATCCTTGAGATAAAAGGCCAAAAGTACAGAAAAGTTCTGTACGGTTAAAACACTTTTGAGATGCCTCATGCTGAAAAACTTGTAGCTACTGCTAAGGCCCATTGGCCAATTCCTGCTTCATTTCTGAGAAGGCCCATTGGCCAATTCCTGCTTCATTTCTGAGAAGCTATAAAATTCCCATCTGTATTTTAGTTCTAACAATTTGTTGTTATGGTGGAGATGCAAATTAAGAACAACCATTTTTGAATCTGTAGGGATGTATTTACCATTTTGTAGCTGCCTTTTCAGTTTCTGAGCCACTATTGAAAAAAAGGAGAAGTATCTACACTGTTTTCAACCTGTAGACCATCCACTACTGTCCACATGCTCAGATTCAAAGGCAAACAAGCCTGTCTGGCCTCATTGGGAGGAATTATTTGCATTCAAAATACTAGACTAGTATTTGATTTCCACCAGCAGAGTCCATTGGGCAGCTCCTGTCATCTGCATTTCAATATTTAATCCTCCTCTATGTTTACTGTGCAAAGCTCTTTCAGAATGATGGTGTGCCCACTGTCTCACCAGCTGTGACGTTTGCAGCGAGTCTCCCACGGAAAGGAGCTGTAAAAAAGGCAAGCCAGGGCAGTGATTTCTGTTGCTCAATACCCACAAATCAAAGCTATTTAGTCTAATTTAAGGCTGAAAAAGAATTCAAAATGCCTTCAAAGGATTCAAAAAATCATCAGACAATACTGCAGTTCAGTATTCAGGACAAGAGCATATCCCACAGTGTGGTGGTTTGACAGGAAATGTGTTTTCTGGGATGCTGTGGTTAGGCCAATGGATGTTCAGATTTTAATATTGGCACCTAAGGTGGCCATTGGGACATTGGATGCACCTCTGAGAACACAGGGTTAAAAGCAGGGCTCTCCCCTGGGAGGCTCTCTTGGGTTCCGGTCAGGGAAAGGTTCAGATCTCCCCTGCCTGGCTGCGGGCTGGGCGGGGCAGGGGAAGCCACCCAGCCCGGTGAGGTAGGCTGGGCCCCTGGCCAGAAGGGAGGTGAAGGCCCCTGCAGGATGGAAGGGTGGCTGAGAGGCATTGGGCAGCCCCCCCCCCCCCCCCCCCCACCGCAGGAGAGACAGAGAGAGAGCTGGTGCCTGTTCTTGGCCGGCCGAGAAGGAGAAGAGGGGAGTGCAAGAAGGGGCCTGGCAGGGCAGCCATGGGAGTTCTGGACAGACAGAGCCTCAGATTTTTAACCCTTTTCTTGGATGATGGAAACCTTACAAATGCTAATCCTCCTGGAGTTGAATGAGAAGAGAGATATAGAGGAGATAAGAGGAAATGGGCCACGAGAGAAATAGAGAAGAACGCAGGTGGAAGAGATGATGGAGTAGCTTATGCTGGACTCTTTGTGTGTAGCCATGGACAGAGCCATGTTTCCTTGTGATACAGGGACTGCATTCTAGGGGGAGGCAATGCCTCAGGACCAAGAGGGTTCGGTGTGGGTACCCCTCGGCCCCAGGGGGTGAAAAATATGGGGGGGACAGATGTCCCAAAATTGAGACTGTGCCTTTTTGCAGTGGGATGAAGCATCCTTAAAAGTCGACCCTAGAAGCAGCTCTGGTCTGTGTTCAGTGGTGAGAGCACTGGACATGAAAGGAATAGGTCACCACTGGCACAAGAAGGACTCCTTGTCCTCTTGATGAACTGAGGATTGAGTATTCTGAAGGGTGGTGCTGGACCGAGAGTCGATGATTTGGGGGATGTATTGTATTGGGAATTTGGGGAGGAGGAGGAGGAGATGTATTTGTGAAGTTTTCATTTTCCTTGTGTGTTTCTTTTTTTTTTTTTTTCCTTTCCCTTGTAGTTTAGTTAATAATTTTTTTTTTCCCCTAAGTGGGAGCCTGCTTTGCTTATTCCTGGTCACATCTCACAGCAGAAACCAGGGAGAGAGTATACTCATGGGGGCACTGGCATTGTCCCAGTGTCAAGCCATGACACACAGGCTGAGAGAATGAGGGCTGTTTAGCCTGGTGAAGAGAAGGTTGCATGGAGACCTCACAACACCTTCCAATATCTGAAGGGAAGCAGGAGAGGGACTCTTCATTAGGAACTCTGGAGACAGGACAATGGGCAATGGCTTCAAAATGAAAGAGGGCAGGTTGAAATTAGATACTCGGAAGAAATTCTTCCCTGTGAGGGTGGTGAAGCACTGGCACAGACAGCCTGGAGAAGTTATGGACACCCCAACCTGGTGTTCAAGGCCAGGCTGGATGGGGCTCTGAGCAACCTGAGCAAGTAAAAGGTGTCCCCGCCCATGTCAGAGAACTAGATGGCCTTTAAGGTCTTTGTCTACCCCGGCCATTCTATGATCCTGTGATTCTGCTGTGGTAGCGTTCAGGATGGAGCGTGTTCTGCATGTTGGCCATTTCCAATACACCATTGGTTCCAGGTGCCTTACACTAGCTTGCTCCCTGAAAATTCGGTCAGAATGAAGAACATCTCTATATATATTAGACACATAATAAATGAAGAAATGGGTTTGCACATTTGTCCACTAAGTTGTGGATGAGATTGCTGTGAAGTTTCATTTGGTTTTCTTGTTTGCTCATGAGGCCGACGGTCCTTGTGTCAGCTGCCTCAAAGGCAGCATTTGCCTCCTCCTCCTCCCTTCTCCCTCCTCCCTCTTTCAATTTCTTTCCCTTGACAATTTAATGTCGTTTTCCCTTTCATACCTGAAAATCCCTGCATGCTTCTGGGCTTTCTCCTTTTTCATGCAGATCTTCTTCCACCCCTGACAATCCATACTTTTCATACCATAAGGGCCTGCTTGCAGGCATAAAAGACTTTGATTCCTTATTATATCTATGGGAATTTAATTAATAGCTTCATGCCTTTTCATAGAAAGAGTAGGGAATTGATAGCTTGTTCCCTGAAGTACAGAAGGAAGAGAATGAAACATGAATCATGTGGAGTGGAAAAGTTGCTCTCTATTTTCTTCCAAGAACTACCCCAAAAGATACAGGGGGTGATGAAGCCTGGCTAGATGAGTTTCCCTTCTAATGGAAGGAAACAACCACGCCACTTCATACAAGTCAGTCCTATAGAAGAGAGAAATTCACTTCTGGGAACATTGCAGGATTTGAATGCAGAGTCACACTCATCCTTTGTTGCTTTGTTGTCTGCTTGGCATGGAACACGCTGCTTTGAAGAGGGAAGTGACTAACAGACAGTCCACTTTACAAACACATATGCTTCCCTCTTCTTCTGAGACCTCAGCACAGAGCCCTCTTTGGCATGGTACTTCAAGGTAAGAAGGAGCGGGCAGAGGGCACTGCGAACAGACAGCAGTTTGCAGGTTGTATAGGAAAGAGGACTGCCCCTTGAATGTGGTGCAAATACAAACTTCCACCAGTTTCAGGGGTACACTTCAGCCAAGCTTGTTGTCCTGGCACATTTTTTCTCTGTGAAACGCTTTGCGGTATGATCTGGACGACAAGAGATGCAGAGTACGGGGCTACGTAGTGCTGAGAAGGTAAATGTCTGGCCCCAGTGTCTTTTGGCAGAAGCAGTGCACTAGAGCCGTTGGCTGCTGCCACAATGATCTGTGTGAGAAACAGATGCCTAATCCCCTCCGGGAGAGTAAAAGCAGGATTGGTTACAAGAGTCGAAGAGCACTGGGCTGGCGGCTGCCGCATACCAGCTGTAAAAGGAGCATGACTCCTACTGGCCTACCAACCAAACTCATGGTGGCAGTGGTAAAGATTAAAGTTCAGTGAGAGCTATTTGTGCTGCTACCTATGGCCCTTCTGTGGAAACAAATGTGCCTACCTTTAGGTTCCGAGATCCAGAGAACACAATGGTAGTTGCAGCGGAAAAGGGAAGGACAGAGCGCACTGGTGAGTTTGATGTGGCTTACACAGGGCAGGCAGAAGGTGCAGCCCAAGTCTCGCTTTTATTTCTAGAGCCTTTTTCTACGCAAACAGCTGCTGGATGTTTGCAACAAAGATGTGAGTGTGAAGAAGTGAGGGCAGGTCTATGTGGGAAAGAAGATACAAAGCATTGTGCGCAGTTTAAAAGCTGTTTAGAAAAAAAAGGAGTTACTTTGAGAACATCTTCTGTCTTGACACTTCCACCTGTGTGATCTTTAGCTGCTTTGGACATGTCCACAATGAAAGAATGTGAAAATATTTGCGCTGCCAATGTCAGGTTGCACAGGAAAGAGGGTAGGTTGGCAAATGCCTTCTGTCCTGGCACATCTGTCAGTCAGAAGTGCAGCTGAAAACGCTTGGCTGTAGCGATAGTCTCTGTCACTTTGAGAGAATGTGCTGATGCACGTATATATATCATTGAGAAAGTCCGTGAGAATCGCTAGTATGTTTCGTTTGGTTGACAGACTGCAAAGGGAGCGTTATGGCCAGCACTGCCTTTTTGTTGTAGGACTTTTTCTTTGAGAGCAGCCGCTGGACATTTTGAAGCGGTTTGGGATCTTCAAGTGTTAGAGTGCAAGATGGTACCTAGATCTTGAGGGAAAGTGCATATCTCCAGGAAGCTGAATGCAGTTCAGTGGGTGCAAGTTACATGTTGAGCAGCTGATGGCCCAGAAAACTTTCTAAAATGAAGAGGCCATGCTGCAATTGCCTTTTATTTTGAAGCTTCTAAACTGTGCAGCCAACAATGAAATGATTCTTTTTCCTTCTCTGCTACATGCAGGATCCCATTCTGTCAGTACCCAAGAGCCAGGATCCACAGCGGAGCTCTTGTCCCTACACTGCTCCCACACGAACGGGGCTGGGCTAGAAAAGTGCTTGTCTTTTTCCTGGGCACTGTCAGCGCTCTTCTAAATAACCACACCACAGCATTGTCAACTCACAAAACCAGGACACGCACCGAGCCCAGCTCACAACCACCCCCAGGACCCAGCCAAGTCAGAAACGTCCCTGCTCTCCAATCAACTGTGTCAGGACAAAAGGATTTCACCGATCTTCCCCTTCCAAGTGGATACTCTTCTTTGCCCCACACTCAAAGGCCGACACCAGATCTTCTGCCCTAACAAACTTTTTCTCTCTCACAGAGCCTGGTAACAAACTTGAAAATGTCGGCTGAGCTCGCAAAACTGTTGGTGGAGAAAGCTCTTTGCTGCCTACAATTTCAATTGCACCCATCAAACTATAAACATGCACCCTGCTATCGCCACTTTCCTTCTCAGCTCTAGGTACCACCGTAAGCCTTCAATCTCTCAGAGTCAGGATCCAAATGGGATGGCACCAGGGACTGCTCACACAGTCCCTAAAGCTACAAGGGACAAAAACCTGTCCTGCAGAGGCCTGGCCTGGCCTCTGCATTCCCACTGACAGTTCAACAACTCTAACCCAGAGAACTGCCTATTGGGAAAAGCCTTTCAATTCACTGAGACCACCCAAAGTGGCCACCCAAACTTTGCCAAAGGGAGGAGGAACTAGAAGCCCATCTCAAAAGAAATGGCATCCCCTCCTCCAAAATCCAAAGCATCCAGGGCCTGATCCTCTACAAAGGTGTCAGACCACTGCTATTGGGCATTACCTGTGCGGGGCACTAGCTAGGCTGCACACCAAGACCCAGCGCAGCTCTTTACCTTGTCCAAAAGAAGTGTGCTGGCAGAATTTCAAGAAGGCTGCCTTGAGAAAGTGGAAAACACAGGCCAAATGGATTCTTTCAGGAAGGAGACTGCCTTCCAAAGATGGATACCGACTCCATGATTGTACAAATTGAGTCAGTGCTTCCAAACCAAATATGCCAGGATAGAAAGTTGCTGCCGCCCTTAAGCTGCACGACACAGCTTCTTATCTGCACCTCCAACACTGGGGCTAAGTTCTTTCCTTCCCATGAGAAAGCATTGCTGTTCTCCTTCAGGAACTTACAGAGCAAAAGTTGCATACCACGTCCGGTACTGACTCTGTCCAACAATGGCTCCTACACAGAAAGGACCAGGACAGAAATGTCTTGCTGTACTATACCTTCCCACGATACCTTATCATCAGCCCTACCAACATTGCCACCGTATCTTTTACTTCCCAAGCAAGGAAAGGCACTCCAAGTCACTTGGCTTTGCCTTGCCTCCAGTACCATGCCTAGTTTTCCTAGCCTACCCTACCCTAGCTTTGCTTGCTTGCCTATGTCTGCCTTGCCTAGCCCTTCAAATAACTTCCTGGCTTTGCTTTGCCTTGTCTACCACTCTTTGCCTTGCCTTTCATGCAGGTAAGGCAATGCAAAGCAAGTGTAGGCAATTGTAGGCAAGTCAAGGGACAGGTTGGCAAGACTGAAGCCGTGAGGGGAAAGCAAATGGAGTGGTAGGTGAGACAAGTCCCAGAAGTTAGAGGCAAGGCTGGGCATAGGAGGTGATGGTAACCGGAAGGGCTAGGCAAGGCCAAGCCCTGTAGGAAAACTGCAGGCAGATCAAATGTGAGGCATGGGTATGCAAGGGAATGCAAAGCAATGGAGAATTAGCAGGGCATGGCAAGGAAACTGGTTGGTTGCCCAAAGCAAGGCAAGTGGCAGGTCCATTCAAAGACTGCTGGTACACAAAAGCGGCCCGGACCGACCGCTCTGTCCAGCCTTGATCTTGCATGGGTCATGTTTAATCTGCACCTAAGACACTTGAGTTGCCTGCTTTCCTTTGTATGCAAAAGAATTGTCATTCTGCCCCTGAAGCCCAAGGGTGAAAGATGAACTTTGTGTCCAAAATTCAAGACATGTAAGCATAGATGTCAGAAGAAAGCTGTCAGGACAGATAGGTGTGCTTGCACGTGGCCTCCTCCAGGCTTCCTCTCACAAGCTCCTGAAACGCTGGGGCCTTGAGAAAAAAAAGCCAGTGGAAGCCTGGAGAATCCTAGGAGAAGCAGGCAGGGCAATGCATGTGGAAGAGATTCCACAAAAAGAGAGGTGGTGAATTCCAGGTGGGGGACTGATGAGCAAGGTAATGCAAGGCAAGGAAGGGGTTCAAGGACAAGGCCAGACAAGTGGTGGCTTTGCCAGGCAACACAAAAGAGAGGGAGACAAGGCAATAAGAGTCCTAGAAGGAGAAGGAAATGAAAGATTGGAGCTGGACAAATGGGAAGGAAAAGAAGGATAGGTGAGCAAGTCAATACAAGGCACTGGCTTGGTATGAAGGGCAAGGGAAGGACATGCATGGGTCAGGAAGGCAAGGGAAAAGAAAGGAATTGTCAGCAATGACAAGAAATGCAAGATTGGGTAGGAAAGGCAAGGCAATGTGGGGGAGGGATAGGCAACACAATGGGTATCTTAACAGGAAATGTCCATGCACAGCAAGGCCGAAGGAGAAGTGGTAGAGAGGTCAAGGTGGGAAATAGGTGAGTGTGTGCAGCCAAGAAAGAAAGAAAGAAAGTGCGTAGCTCTCGTGTGTGTGTGTGTGTGTGTGTGTGTGTGTGTGTGTGTGTGTGTCTGTGTGTCTGTGTGAAGTTTGCAGGATGTAAAGCAAAGAAAGGTGTCTCTTGATTGTGGAGTGAATGGATGTTTTCGAACGTAAGTGGCAAGGTCCAAGCAACCTTTTCATCCTGGTACATCTGTGTCTGTGAGACATAGTCAGAAACGTCTCCTTTTAGATTCAGACTGCAAGCAGGACATAGAATGTGACTGTGTGAATAGCTGAGCAGGAAAGCACATCACATCAGCATGTTTCAACAGAAGCAGTTAGTGCGAGAAGGAGATGGACGTGTGGGACTCCAGCAATATGGCAATGCACTCAGCTGAGAAGCAAAGTGCAATGCCTCGGTGTATGCTCTGAAAATAAAAGGCTGCAAGGAAAAAGCAAGATTTCACAGGCCAGTGAAATCTTTCTGTCCTGGCACACTGAGCTGTTTGAAGGTGAACCGCTGTTTGGTTTCACTAAGGACTCGGAGACATGGAGAGGATGTGCTTGTCCATGTAGCTGAGAAGGAAAGTGAGAATCACCGGTACGTTTGGCAGAGTTTGTAGGCTGCGAGGAGAAGGTGACGGCCAGGCCTGGCTTTTGGCTGTGGCACTTGTTGCAAGGAAGAAGCTGCTGGATGGTTAAGCTTTTGGGGATCTGCAAGAGTGAAAGACTACGCTGGTACCTCATAAAACTAATGCTTGTTGATCATCTGGCTGAATCTATGACATAAACCAGAAGTGAAATTTCCCCCCATTTCCCTCAGTTTTTTCACCTTTTCATCCAACAGCCTGGGCCTTTTTCAAGCTGCTGTCAAACGCCTTGCCTTGGAAGCTAGAAGTATCTCAGTTCACCTGCTAAGAAACACAGAAAAGAGCTCAAGTCAATTTCAGAATTGCTCTGAGCAGAGCTGGTGTTTCGGTACCGTAAATTTCCATTGCGAATATGTGCAAAAATCACCATTTTATTAGGCAAAGATTTGAAATACACTAGCAGCTTCATCTTCTTGTCGCTGCAGTCCTTGGAAGTTTTGCTATTTACTGAAACAGGAAACAGGTCAAACACGAGAAGCTTAAGAATCCAAGCTCACTGCCATTGTACAAATAGCACAAACTTGATGAATTCAAGTTACCATTGTAACATACAGAATGGCTCTAGTCAAGCAAATGGATGTGTCGTCCTTCACGGGGGCAGAAAACCTTTCTACCACGTGAACTCTGGGAGTAATCCATCATGCCTCAGTGTGCTGTGGCTGGTCAGAGAGCTACACGATGGGTCTCTTTGCCTATGGCACTCTCAGGGCTCAAAGCTGCACATAAACTCCCTCTCCTTACAGACACGCTAGTAAAGCCCACCGAAAATGCCGTTCTCCAGACAGCTTACTGAAACCAGCTAGGAGTTCCCAGCATCATGCTGGGCACTTCTGTCCACAGATGGCTTTGCTTTTAATGAACCAGAACAGAGCTGCGTTTTTCTAGTCTTTAGCTCTACTAAGGTATTTGATGTAACATGGTGTGAAAAAATCTGTTTCGACAATGATAATAACAGAGGGGATAATGTACCTTTTGCTGCTCCATTCTTCTTTTGCTTCTCCATTTTGCTTGCTTTGTTATTGCTTTCTGTCAAAGAAACGCCAGCAAAATCCCTCATCAAGTCCTGCTGTGAAGACAGACTGCCAGAAAGGTAGAGAAACTTTGAACCTTTTCAAGACCCTTGTAGCACATGTCTTGGTCAATTTGTATGCAGATCCCTTCTCCAGCAGGACTTTTTTGCACCGTTAGCGCACATTGAACTGAATCCAGTACAAAAGCAGTGAATAGAGGAACTTTTCTTTTCATTAGAATGGTGATAAAAATGCATATCAAATAAAAGCATTTTAGAGCAGCAGGAAGATTTTCTATGTAGCTAGCAAATCATAAAAAGATGCATATTTACCGGTGGGGTTCCTCTGGGAATTTCAAAGAATTCCAGACAGAAAACACAGCTTAGTAAACTGCAAATCTAAATCACAGTATCTAGAAAGGTGACATGAAAAAGAGCAAGAGGAAGAAAACCAAAAAGAAAACCAAAGGAAGCCAGAAATAAGGCACAACCTCTCCTCCTTCTCCGCTTACTACAGTACCTTAGAAGTACCTACGAGTGTCCTAACAGTCACATAAGTAGAAAACTGTGCCAAGAACAATTGTGGAAACTGGAAAACCATGCTATCCCAACAGAAACATAGGGTTTGCTTTCACGACGATTAAATCTGCATGCAATGCGTACGGTAAGGGTATGTTTTGTATATTCAAAAACAATTCAAAAATATTTCCAAATTGAAGGGGCTGCTTTTTATTTCTTTTGAATTACTTGGCTAAATATGGTGCACGTTAAAATACTGCAGAGATGTGGTTCATTTTCCAGATGCCAACTGCAAAGGAGGGAAGCATTTTGTGTGCTTAAGAAAGTCAAGTATTGGAGAGTGTTTTTGTTACTTCTTTAGAAGGTTAGAATATGCATAAAAGATGCTAGCTGGGGACTTACAATTAATGAATTATTTACTGTCACTAGGTCAAATGACATTAGCTTTCAAAAAGGAAAAGTAGTCTTATTCCACGTGCCAATTTTAAAGCAGATTAATAAGCCTTCAGCAGAATATGGATATGAAGAGGGATATGACATGAAAGGGTAAGCAACACTGGTGACAGCAAAAGGCTTACCTGCTTCACACAAATACAGGAGATAAACTACTATTTTTACACAAACATTGCTATCCAGAGCTTTCCTTGAAAAGTTTCAATGCCAATCATGACAGTAAAATTCGGAGTGACAGTAAAATTCACTCTATCATGAATAAAATTTACTCAATCATGACAGCAAAATTTGCTCAATGATGAGTAAAATTCTTCGTGTAAGCGAAGTACCTTAAGCAAAGGGTAGCTCAAGCATAATTGGCATTTGATGTCAACAAAGGCAACTTGGCCTGCACGTGTCACATCTACTGCATTAAAAAGCTTACTCTGTCTCAGATTCCTTTTGAGGGATACCAACGCAAGCCGTTAAACTGCATGAAAATGATGACTTAAAGGAGGACATATTAGAAGAATGGAATAATGGTTAATGTTCTTTTCCTTCCAACTGCTTTCTTTGCCCTTCTAAATTTTTTAAGTCCTTCCTGGTATCACCGTGATAGCAGTGCAGCAAGTGTTTGGTTGTAAGCTGTCCATATTGCCAGCTTCTGGACTGCCTTCAGAAAACTTCCCACTGGTTTTGGATAGAAATCACAAGCAGTAGAGATGACAAAGACTGCAGAAACCTTCTCATCTCCTTCTAGAGCAGGAGCGTGTCTTTGACCCACTCTTAACTAGACAACTTTCATCAGTCATGAGAGAGTCTCATGTTCAAGAGCTAAGCAATGACAGCTGTAAATGACAAAAAGCACACTGATATTTTCTTGGGACTCCAGCAGAGAGCAATGAAGGAGCTTGAATTCACCTTCTTGGAAAGTTTGAAAATGCACATGAAGTTTAGGAGAGGAGCTAAGCCATGGTAACTTTTGTTGAGTATGTCTGCATAGACAGAGTTTCCATCACCGCAGAAGGAATGTCATTTAACCCACATAATCATCTCTAGCTGCTAAGCTGCGCTTACTGCAGATTATCCGCAACATATTTTACAGGGTGAGCTTTTATGTGTAATCCCTGAGTAACATTCCAGAGAGAAGTATTTTGGAGGGGGGGAAAGCCCAACTCTTAACTTTTTCAAATAATGGTTACATTTGAAAGTCAAAAAAGATGTAAAACCTTTCTTTCCTAGACGTATTACCAGCACAAACTGTACCAGAATTTACGACGCTTTTATTATGGCAGCATAACTCTACCGTGGACGCTCTGGCTCTGGACTATTCCTTAAGAAACAAAGTCCCCGAGAGAAATAAAACAAAATTAGCCAAAAATATTGGGCTGGATGATTTCAAAGGCTATGTACTAAAGGCCAAACACTTGTAATAATAGTAAAGAGTGGACTAAAAGTTAAAGCATTACTCAGTTCAAAGATATCTTGTTCTCACAGAAGACTGTAAAAAACCTCTCTTTTTCTGGGTCTGTTTTGTGCATTTAGATGTACCTTCTACTCCTTTCCACTGTATGCGAATGTTTATGACAAGGTTGGAGGACCTCATGTAACCTTCTATAAGTAAAGAAAGAGAAGCCAGTAAAGCAAGGCAAAATTGTTAATGGCAGGTGGAAAGAGGGAGGCCAAGAATAGAAAACAAAAGAACAATAATAATTAAACGCCCTCCCTGTCTTCTGTGAAAAGTAAAGGCACAGACAAGAAAGAACAACTGCAAAATTCTCACGAGAAAAACGCACTTTATCTGGCTCAAGTATTTTGTGCTACATTTCTTGCTGTTTTCTCATGCCAAACATCTTAACCATTGAAGGTGTCCCTTTTCTCTTTCTGGAATACAGCTAGGAAGATGGCTGTGTCATTGCTGTCAAGCTGTTATTCTCAGAGGTGTCCAGTTGAAAGTCCTAGATGAACTGATTTGCTCTGTCTCTTTAATATGGCATGACTTAACCACTTCCAGTTTCAGCAGCTGGACTTGCCCAGCCCTACAATTCTTTAATCTTTGAATGGTTATATAAGCTCCTTGGCAACTGGCATTTGTAAGTCCATGAAACTGTGCAGAATTTGCACTATGAGATGATGCCAAATGAGTCATGGCAGTAGATTAACTAGGACATGCAAAGCAGAGAGGAGGGAATGAGAGCACAAGAAGAGGGTACAATCTCCTTTTTTTCTGCAACAGGGCTAACACCGTAGAAATCAAAAGGAACACAAATCCTCCTAGGGGTAGTTCTTGCAAAAAACAAAGACTTCTTTTTGTGTTCACAGATCACAGCAAAATGCGGATGACAAAACCAGGCCATTAAGTCACATACAGTATGAAGCAGTATGAAAGAGGAAAGCAGCTGAGAGCGTCAACCCTGCTGAGTAGTCTCAGTATTCTTCTCGACATTAGCAGAAATTTGAAATGAGGCTCTGAAAATTACAAAGGAGGCAGAAGAAAAGGGAGCAATGACTCCTCTGGCATAGTGTTTCCTAACAGGGATCTTCAAAATGTAAAGATTGTATCATCCTTTCAACTGAAGGAAGGTATTAAAACAACAGGAAGGAAATGGCATCACATGCTAGAAAGACTGGGCAGTGTACTTCTAGACAGAAAGGCCACTGATGGAAAACCGACTAAACTGGCACCAATGCAGCAGCATTGTATTAAAGCCCAAAAATACCCACCGCTTCACTCTTTGCCATTCCGTTCATATGGACACGGCAGCTCTGCAACATTCCTACTGATCATCTCCTTGGCAAACTGGGAGTGAGGGTCCCTAGTGATGCAGAGTCCCCAGGCAGGTGCAGAGGAGAGCTGCTTTTTTGCAAAAACCAGGCTTTTGAAGCACTCAGGCCTTTATCAGTTCCATAGCTTTAAGCCATAACAAAATTCATTCAACCAACCATCCTACACCACGCTGTGAACACGTGACGATTCTAGAACTTGTTGATCTACCTCTGATTCAGCGGCCTCACCTTCCCATAGTCCTTTTCTGCTTAGCCAAAGTATCGGGCCTCAGCCCAAGGCCTTCCTTTTGTAAGCTTCTACCTATATGCAGCAGCAAACCACTACTTTTTTCCGTGCCAAGAGTTTAAGTAGATGATTTGCATCTGCCCTTCCGGTGAAACATAATGGGGAGAGAAAATCCTGTCGGAAATGTTCAGTCCTTCAGTTTTCTAGACAGGCCAAATCAAAAGAAAAGCAAGCTATAGGATTGTGTACTTGCTCTTACAAAGCACCTGCTGCCCTCTGACAATGAACTAGCAGAAAACCAGCAAAAATAAGACTTGAGGCAAACAACCCTTTGAAGGGAATTATGACATGATAAAGAAAGACAACACATTTCCAGCTTGTCGAGATACTTGAAATGTCAGCAAAGGCTTGAGGGCAAAGGCTGAACGAATGGGGAAAGGTTACAAGAATCCCAAGAAAAACATGACCATGGATTAAAAGAATCCCAACAGGTCAACTGACCTGTTGAAGTTTTCAGGAAATCAGTGGCTGCTGATTTAGATAAGCCATTCAAGTTAATTTACCCGCGCACCTTCCACTCCTTTTTCACCTGTCACCATCACAGGGTGAATTGTGACCATGGAATCACAATTCTTTGGATTCTGTTCTTAGCTTTAGGAGACAACTACAGCAGCTGAAGTAGCTGTTACTGATGTGATACCCAGGAACACAGAGTTGACATGTTTCATTCATGTCCAATCACAACTAGCAATACTAAGAGGATAGGATTGGCCTCTTTTCATGATGCTTTTCTTATTTTACAGCCTGCTATGATTCTGCTGAAACTTTTTCATTAGTTTCTCTCTAAAAAGGAGAAAGTCCAATGTCCCTCCCTACTGGTGCAGGTTTACCATTCGGTTTGTCGAGTCTAAAAATGGAATTGGAACTAGCAGGAATTACTGTGTTTAAAGCGTCCCGTCCGTTCAGACAATCTCAGGTCGATAAAAGCCTAGATGTTATTGGCTAAATACTGTTTCCCCCAAGAGCGGACGCACGCAATTTAATCCAACTTTTTATAACAAACTCCAATAATACAGAATCCAGTCATACAAAAGAGTCACAAAGAAGCAGGAAGAATTATCGGACCATTTAGGGTAGCAAACTTCTCACCTTCTTTTGGAGTGAGCATAATCTGCTAGCTGAAGTAACAAACTTGAGGACAGAAATCGCCCTACTATTGAGAAGTTGTTGACAAGGGAACCACCTAAGCTGTGTGACTTTCCCTTTTCTATCCATTGGTCAAGCCTAGTAGCCTAAAATTTACAGGCTCAATCAAAGACAAATGCAATCTAGTCAGAGGTCTATGAAAAGTCCAAAACTAATCAGAATTCTTCTTAGACAATGGAAATGGAAGCAGAGCTACCAATTTCCTTGCAACATATCCCTAAAACTCATTCCTTTCTAGTCATAACTAATGTATAGCCACCAGTACAATCAGGAAAAGATGAAACTTACAGATGTCAGCGAGGGAAGGATTTGAAAGAACTCTTCCCATTATTCATCGTCTAGACAGCAACTATCATTAAAATCAGAGCCCTTTTAGTAGGGCTTTCCTTGTGGGAAATTCAGGACTCCAGGACAACGGAGCAAGAGGATTAAGCAGAAGCCGTTGATTGTTGACATGATGCACTTACACATTCTAAATCTCTGCACACGCTAGGCCCGCATTTTTATCTTGGTGCCTTTGTTATGTCCACGCATTCTGTGTGCACCTCTCAGAAGATACGTTTGGTTACAGTCCAGGCGCTTTGCTGCCCCCCGTTATCGAGTTCTTGTAGTCTTGGAATTTGGTTTCTCAGCTTCTCTTTCTTATTTTAGCACGGCTTATGTCTTAGTAACCTTGATGAATTCCAGAGGGCTCTGAGAAAATTCTGATAAGAACATATTCCAGCTGGATGGCTGGTGCACCCTTTAGTCTAAGAGGTTCAGATACATTGCTACAATTTCCCCCTTCTTCGTCTTGCACCAGCTAAACCCTTTCCCACCCTATTTTCTTCCAAGACGCTCACCAGTTTCATGATGCATGGAATAACAAGAAGCAATATAATAATGACTACTAGTAACAACAAAGTTCCCTTTACAAGATCTTTCAACCATCGAGTTGTTTCCCATCTCTCCAACCATTCAGGCGTAACCCTCTCATTCCCAATCAATTTCTTCATGTTATCTTGTCCTTGTTTGAGTTTCCAGTGAATGACTGCAGAATGGTTAGAGAGGTTCAAAAAACACATTCCTTCCAAATCCTCACACTCTTGCCCATGTGCTAACAAGAAAGCTAGAGCAGCATTATTTTGCAGTGTGCAATGACTAATGGTATCTACACCAGTGAGAACCTGATTTAAAATCGCTGATCTTACCTTGAGTTGTTTGACCACCCAGCATCGCAACTTAATAAGCAAACTCAAAGCTTGACCAACAGCGACACCTGCTGTCAGGAGTGGCGCAATTAATAGAGAGGAGCGCCCAAACCAGTACACAATTGAGGCAAAGGCGTTTTAAGCTTAGGCTTCTTCTTTCAGTTCCCTGGAGGCGAAGGGAGTTCTTCACACACAATGCATTGTGCCGCTGGCGGTACGTTCCGGTGCGGCGCTTGTGCCGAAAGACGCCAAGGACACAACGCCGTGTTGTTAATATTTGTTTGTCGCGTTTCGGAAGCTGCTCTTAGCCGAGTCCCCCGCAGGCGAAGAAGCGGCTTCTTCGCACACAGAGCATTGTGGCGAGCGCAGGGAGCTCCTGAGAGCGGTTTGTGCCGAAAGAAGCCCGGGACCGGCACTTAGCTTCGGAGAGCTGCGTATCTGCGTCTTCTGTGTGTCTTGCCGCTCTACACTCAGCCAAAAGCTTTTCCAGCATATCTTGCAAGGAGAAACTCTGCCAGGAAAGAAAACATCCAAAATCTTGTTCTAAAGCTTGCACGGGGGTCTGCAAAGAGTTTGGCAAGAATGAAAGGTAGTTGTCCAAAACTCGTTCTTTTCCAATAGAATAACCATGGAAAAGGCAGGAGAGTGGTAAAGTACTGTTTTCTCTAAGTCTGAAGGCTGCCCACACTGTGCCTGTGTGCTGCAGCTTGCATCTTCGCCTTTGGGAAGCTGCCGCTCGCCGATTCTCCCGGAGGCGAAGAAGCGGCTTCTTCGCACACAGAGCATTGTGGCGAGCGCAGGGAGCTCCTGAGAGCGGTTTGTGCCGAAAGAAGCCCGGGACCGGCACTTAGCTTCGGAGAGCTGCGTATCTGCGTCTTCTGCGTGTCTTGCCGCTCTACACTCAGCCAAAAGCTTTTCCACCATATCTTGCAAGGAGAAACTCTGCCAGGAAAGAAAACATCCAAAATCTTCTTCTAAAGCTTGCACGGGGGTCTGCAAAGAGTTTGGCAAGAATGAAAGGTAGTTGTCCAAAACTCGTTCTTTTCCAATAGAATAACCATGGAAAAGGCAGGAGAGTGGTAAAGTACTGTTTTCTCTAAGTCTGAAGGCTGCCCACACTGTGCCTGTGTGCTGCAGCTTGCATCTTCGCCTTTGGGAAGCTGCCGCTCGCCGATTCTCCCGGAGGCGAAGAAGCGGCTTCTTCGCACACAGAGCATTGTGGCGAGCGCAGGGAGCTCCTGAGAGCGGTTTGTGCCGAAAGAAGCCCGGGACCGGCACTTAGCTTCGGAGAGCTGCGTATCTGCGTCTTCTGCGTGTCTTGCCGCTCTACACTCAGCAAAAAGCTTTTCCACCATATCTTGCAAGGAGAAACTCTGCCAGGAAAGAAAACATCCAAAATCTTGTTCTAAAGCTTGCACGGGGGTCTGCAAAGAGTTTGGCAAGAATGAAAGGTAGTTGTCCAAAACTCGTTCTTTTCCAATAGAATAACCATGGAAAAGGCAGGAGAGTGGTAAAGTACTGTTTTCTCTAAGTCTGAAGGCTGCCCACACTGTGCCTGTGTGCTGCAGCTTGCATCTTCGCCTTTGGGAAGCTGCCGCTCGCCGATTCTCCCGGAGGCGAAGAAGCGGCTTCTTCGCACACAGAGCATTGTGGCGAGCGCAGGGAGCTCCTGAGAGCGGTTTGTGCCGAAAGAAGCCCGGGACCGGCACTTAGCTTCGGAGAGCTGCGTATCTGCGTCTTCTGCGTGTCTTGCCGCTCTACACTCAGCAAAAAGCTTTTCCACCATATCTTGCAAGGAGAAACTCTGCCAGGAAAGAAAACATCCAAAATCTTGTTCTAAAGCTTGCACGGGGGTCTGCAAAGAGTTTGGCAAGAATGAAAGGTAGTTGTCCAAAACTCGTTCTTTTCCAATAGAATAACCATGGAAAAGGCAGGAGAGTGGTAAAGTACTGTTTTCTCTAAGTCTGAATGCTGCCCACACTGTGCCTGTGTGCTGCAGCTTGCATCTTCGCCTTTGGGAAGCTGCCGCTCGCCAATTCTCCCGGAGGCGAAGAAGCGGTTTCTTCGCACACAGAGCATTGTGGCGAGCGCAGGGAGCTCCTGAGAGCGGTTTGTGCCGAAAGAAGCCCGGGACCGGCACTTAGCTTCGGAGAGCTGCGTATCTGCGTCTTCTGCGTGTCTTGCCGCTCTACACTCAGCAAAAAGCTTTTCCACCATATCTTGCAAGGAGAAACTCTGCCAGGAAAGAAAACATCCAAAATCTTGTTCTAAAGCTTGCACGGGGGTCTGCAAAGAGTTTGGCAAGAATGAAAGGTAGTTGTCCAAAACTCGTTCTTTTCCAATAGAATAACCATGGAAAAGGCAGGAGAGTGGTAAAGTACTGTTTTCTCTAAGTCTGAAGGCTGCCCACACTGTGCCTGTGTGCTGCAGCTTGCATCTTCGCCTTTGGGAAGCTGCCGCTCGCCGATTCTCCCGGAGGCGAAGAAGCGGCTTCTTCGCACACAGAGCATTGTGGCGAGCGCAGGGAGCTCCTGAGAGCGGTTTGTGCCGAAAGAAGCCCGGGACCGGCACTTAGCTTCGGAGAGCTGCATATCTGCGTCTTCTGCGTGTCTTGCCGCTCTACACTCAGCAAAAAGCTTTTCCACCATATCTTGCAAGGAGAAACTCTGCCAGGAAAGAAAACATCCAAAATCTTGTTCTAAAGCTTGCACGGGGGTGTGCAAAGAGTTTGGCAAGAATGAAAGGTAGTTGTCCAAAACTCGTTCTTTTCCAATAGAATAACCATGGAAAAGGCAGGAGAGTGGTCAAGTACTGTTTTCTCTAAGTCTGAAGGCTGCCCACACTGTGCCTGTGTGCTGCAGCTTGCATCTTCGCCTTTGGGAAGCTGCCGCTCGCCGATTCTCCCGCAGGCGAAGAAGCGGCTTCTTCGCACACAGAGCATTGTGGCGAGCGCAGGGAGCTCCTGAGAGCGGTTTGTGCCGAAAGAAGCCCGGGACCGGCACTTAGCTTCGGAGAGCTGCGTATCTGCGTCTTCTGCGTGTCTTGCCGCTCTACACTCAGCCAAAAGCTTTTCCACCATATCTTGCAAGGAGAAACTCTGCCAGGAAAGAAAACATCCAAAATCTTGTTCTAAAGCTTGCACGGGGGTGTGCAAAGAGTTTGGCAAGAATGAAAGGTAGTTGTCCAAAACTCGTTCTTTTCCAATAGAATAACCATGGAAAAGGCAGGAGAGTGGTAAAGTACTGTTTTCTCTAAGTCTGAAGGCTGCACACACTGTGCCTGCGTGCTGCAGCTTGCATCTTCACCTTTGGGAAGCTGCCGCTCTGCGATTCTCCCGGAGGCGAAGAAGCGGCTTCTTCGCACACAGAGCATTGTGGCGAGCGCAGGGAGCTCCTGAGAGCGGTTTGTGCCGAAAGAAGCCCGGGACCGGCACTTAGCTTCGGAGAGCTGCGTATCTGCGTCTTCTGCGTGTCTTGCCGCTCTACACTCAGCAAAAAGCTTTTCCACCATATCTTGCAAGGAGAAACTCTGCCAGGAAAGAAAACATCCAAAATCTGGTTCTAAAGCTTGCACGGGGGTCTGCAAAGAGTTTGGCAAGAATGAAAGGTAGTTGTCCAAAACTCGTTCTTTTCCAATAGAATAACCATGGAAAAGGCAGGAGAGTGGTAAAGTACTGTTTTCTCTAAGTCTGAAGGCTGCCCACACTGTGCCTGTGTGCTGCAGCTTGCATCTTCGCCTTTGGGAAGCTGCCGCTCGCCGATTCTCCCGGAGGCGAAGAAGCGGCTTCTTCGCACACAGAGCATTGTGGCGAGCGCAGGGAGCTCCTGAGAGCGGTTTGTGCCGAAAGAAGCCCGGGACCGGCACTTAGCTTCGGAGAGCTGCGTATCTGCGTCTTCTGCGTGTCTTGCCGCTCTACACTCAGCAAAAAGCTTTTAAACCATATCTTGCAAGGAGAAACTCTGCCAGGAAAGAAAACATCCAAAATCTTGTTCTAAAGCTTGCACGGGGGTCTGCAAAGAGTTTGGCAAGAATGAAAGGTAGTTGTCCAAAACTCGTTCTTTTCCAATAGAATAACCATGGATAAGGCAGGAGAGTGGTAAAGTACTGTTTTCTCTAAGTCTGAATGCTGCCCACACTGTGCCTGTGTGCTGCAGCTTGCATCTTCGCCTTTGGGAAGCTGCCGCTCGCCGATTCTCCCGGAGGCGAAGAAGCGGCTTCTTCGCACACAGAGCATTGTGGCGAGCGCAGGGAGCTCCTGAGAGCGGTTTGTGCCGAAAGAAGCCCGGGACCGGCACTTAGCTTCGGAGAGCTGCGTATCTGCGTCTTCTGCGTGTCTTGCCGCTCTACACTCAGCCAAAAGCTTTTCCACCATATCTTGCAAGGAGAAACTCTGCCAGGAAAGAAAACATCCAAAATCTTGTTCTAAAGCTTGCACGGGGGTCTGCAAAGAGTTTGGCAAGAATGAAAGGTAGTTGTCCAAAACTCGTTCTTTTCCAATAGAATAACCATGGATAAGGCAGGAGAGTGGTAAAGTACTGTTTTCTCTAAGTCTGAATGCTGCCCACACTGTGCCTGCGTGCCGCAGCTTGCATCTTCGCCTTTGGGAAGCTGCCGCTCGCCGATTCTCCCGGAGGCGAAGAAGCGGCTTCTTCGCACACAGAGCATTGTGGCGAGCGCAGGGAGCTCCTGAGAGCGGTTTGTGCCGAAAGAAGCCCGGGACCGGCACTTAGCTTCGGAGAGCTGCGTATCTGCGTCTTCTGCGTGTCTTGCCGCTCTACACTCAGCCAAAAGCTTTTCCACCATATCTTGCAAGGAGAAACTCTGCCAGGAAAGAAAACATCCAAAATCTTGTTCTAAAGCTTGCACGGGGGTCTGCAAAGAGTTTGGCAAGAATGAAAGGTAGTTGTCCAAAACTCGTTCTTTTCCAATAGAATAACCATGGATAAGGCAGGAGAGTGGTAAAGTACTGTTTTCTCTAAGTCTGAATGCTGCCCACACTGTGCCTGTGTGCTGCAGCTTGCATCTTCGCCTTTGGGAAGCTGCCGCTCGCCGATTCTCCCGGAGGCGAAGAAGCGGCTTCTTCGCACACAGAGCATTGTGGCGAGCGCAGGGAGCTCCTGAGAGCGGTTTGTGCCGAAAGAAGCCCGGGACCGGCACTTAGCTTCGGAGAGCTGCGTATCTGCGTCTTCTGCGTGTCTTGCCGCTCTACACTCAGCCAAAAGCTTTTCCACCATATCTTGCAAGGAGAAACTCTGCCAGGAAAGAAAACATCCAAAATCTTGTTCTAAAGCTTGCACGGGGGTCTGCAAAGAGTTTGGCAAGAATGAAAGGTAGTTGTCCAAAACTCGTTCTTTTCCAATAGAATAACCATGGAAAAGGCAGGAGAGTGGTAAAGTACTGTTTTCTCTAAGTCTGAAGGCTGCCCACACTGTGCCTGTGTGCTGCAGCTTGCATCTTCGCCTTTGGGAAGCTGCCGCTCGCCGATTCTCCCGGAGGCGAAGAAGCGGCTTCTTCGCACACAGAGCATTGTGGCGAGCTCAGGGAGCTCCTGAGAGCGGTTTGTGCCGAAAGAAGCCCGGGACCGGCACTTAGCTTCGGAGAGCTGCGTATCTGCGTCTTCTGCGTGTCTTGCCGCTCTACACTCAGCAAAAAGCTTTTCCACCATATCTTGCAAGGAGAAACTCTGCCAGGAAAGAAAACATCCAAAATCTTGTTCTAAAGCTTGCACGGGGGTCTGCAAAGAGTTTGGCAAGAATGAAAGGTAGTTGTCCAAAACTCGTTCTTTTCCAATAGAATAACCATGGAAAAGGCAGGAGAGTGGTAAAGTACTGTTTTCTCTAAGTCTGAAGGCTGCCCACACTGTGCCTGTGTGCTGCAGCTTGCATCTTCGCCTTTGGGAAGCTGCCGCTCGCCGATTCTCCCGGAGGCGAAGAAGCGGCTTCTTCGCACACAGAGCATTGTGGCGAGCGCAGGGAGCTCCTGAGAGCGGTTTGTGCCGAAAGAAGCCCGGGACCGGCACTTAGCTTCGGAGAGCTGCGTATCTGCGTCTTCTGCGTGTCTTGCCGCTCTACACTCAGCAAAAAGCTTTTCCACCATATCTTGCAAGGAGAAACTCTGCCAGGGAAGAAAACATCCAAAATCTTGTTCTAAAGCTTGCACGGGGGTCTGCAAAGAGTTTGGCAAGAATGAAAGGTAGTTGTCCAAAACTCGTTCTTTTCCAATAGAATAACCATGGATAAGGCAGGAGAGTGGTAAAGTACTGTTTTCTCTAAGTCTGAATGCTGCCCACACTGTGCCTGTGTGCTGCAGCTTGCATCTTCGCCTTTGGGAAGCTGCCGCTCGCCGATTCTCCCGGAGGCGAAGAAGCGGCTTCTTCGCACACAGAGCATTGTGGCGAGCGCAGGGAGCTCCTGAGAGCGGTTTGTGCCGAAAGAAGCCCGGGACCGGCACTTAGCTTCGGAGAGCTGCGTATCTGCGTCTTCTGCGTGTCTTGCCGCTCTACACTCAGCCAAAAGCTTTTCCACCATATCTTGCAAGGAGAAACTCTGCCAGGAAAGAAAACATCCAAAATCTTGTTCTAAAGCTTGCACGGGGGTCTGCAAAGAGTTTGGCAAGAATGAAAGGTAGTTGTCCAAAACTCGTTCTTTTCCAATAGAATAACCATGGAAAAGGCAGGAGAGTGGTAAAGTACTGTTTTCTCTAAGTCTGAAGGCTGCCCACACTGTGCCTGCGTGCCGCAGCTTGCATCTTCGCCTTTGGGAAGCTGCCGCTCGCCGATTCTCCCGGAGGCGAAGAAGCGGCTTCTTCGCACACAGAGCATTGTGGCGAGCGCAGGGAGCTCCTGAGAGCGGTTTGTGCCGAAAGAAGCCCGGGACCGGCACTTAGCTTCGGAGAGCTGCGTATCTGCGTCTTCTGCGTGTCTTGCCGCTCTACACTCAGCCAAAAGCTTTTCCACCATATCTTGCAAGGAGAAACTCTGCCAGGAAAGAAAACATCCAAAATCTTGTTCTAAAGCTTGCACGGGGGTCTGCAAAGAGTTTGGCAAGAATGAAAGGTAGTTGTCCAAAACTCGTTCTTTTCCAATAGAATAACCATGGAAAAGGCAGGAGAGTGGTAAAGTACTGTTTTCTCTAAGTCTGAAGGCTGCCCACACTGTGCCTGTGTGCTGCAGCTTGCATCTTCGCCTTTGGGAAGCTGCCGCTCGCCGATTCTCCCGGAGGCGAAGAAGCGGCTTCTTCGCACACAGAGCATTGTGGCGAGCGCAGGGAGCTCCTGAGAGCGGTTTGTGCCGAAAGAAGCCCGGGACCGGCACTTAGCTTCGGAGAGCTGCGTATCTGCGTCTTCTGCGTGTCTTGCCGCTCTACACTCAGCAAAAAGCTTTTCCACCATATCTTGCAAGGAGAAACTCTGCCAGGGAAGAAAACATCCAAAATCTTGTTCTAAAGCTTGCACGGGGGTCTGCAAAGAGTTTGGCAAGAATGAAAGGTAGTTGTCCAAAACTCGTTCTTTTCCAATAGAATAACCATGGATAAGGCAGGAGAGTGGTAAAGTACTGTTTTCTCTAAGTCTGAAGGCTGCCCACACTGTGCCTGCGTGCCGCAGCTTGCATCTTCGCCTTTGGGAAGCTGCCGCTCGCCGATTCTCCCGGAGGCGAAGAAGCGGCTTCTTCGCACACAGAGCATTGTGGCGAGCGCAGGGAGCTCCTGAGAGCGGTTTGTGCCGAAAGAAGCCCGGGACCGGCACTTAGCTTCGGAGAGCTGCGTATCTGCGTCTTCTGCGTGTCTTGCCGCTCTACACTCAGCCAAAAGCTTTTCCACCATATCTTGCAAGGAGAAACTCTGCCAGGAAAGAAAACATCCAAAATCTTGTTCTAAAGCTTGCACGGGGGTCTGCAAAGAGTTTGGCAAGAATGAAAGGTAGTTGTCCAAAACTCGTTCTTTTCCAATAGAATAACCATGGAAAAGGCAGGAGAGTGGTAAAGTACTGTTTTCTCTAAGTCTGAAGGCTGCCCACACTGTGCCTGTGTGCTGCAGCTTGCATCTTCGCCTTTGGGAAGCTGCCGCTCGCCGATTCTCCCGGAGGCGAAGAAGCGGCTTCTTCGCACACAGAGCATTGTGGCGAGCGCAGGGAGCTCCTGAGAGCGGTTTGTGCCGAAAGAAGCCCGGGACCGGCACTTAGCTTCGGAGAGCTGCGTATCTGCGTCTTCTGCGTGTCTTGCCGCTCTACACTCAGCAAAAAGCTTTTCCACCATATCTTGCAAGGAGAAACTCTGCCAGGAAAGAAAACATCCAAAATCTTGTTCTAAAGCTTGCACGGGGGTCTGCAAAGAGTTTGGCAAGAATGAAAGGTAGTTGTCCAAAACTCGTTCTTTTCCAATAGAATAACCATGGAAAAGGCAGGAGAGTGGTAAAGTACTGTTTTCTCTAAGTCTGAAGGCTGCCCACACTGTGCCTGTGTGCTGCAACTTGCATCTTCGCCTTTGGGAAGCTGCCGCTCGCCGATTCTCCCGGAGGCGAAGAAGCGGCTTCTTCGCACACAGAGCATTGTGGCGAGCGCAGGGAGCTCCTGAGAGCGGTTTGTGCCGAAAGAAGCCCGGGACCGGCACTTAGCTTCGGAGAGCTGCGTATCTGCGTCTTCTGCGTGTCTTGCCGCTCTACACTCAGCAAAAAGCTTTTCCACCATATCTTGCAAGGAGAAACTCTGCCAGGGAAGAAAACATCCAAAATCTTGTTCTAAAGCTTGCACGGGGGTCTGCAAAGAGTTTGGCAAGAATGAAAGGTAGTTGTCCAAAACTCGTTCTTTTCCAATAGAATAACCATGGATAAGGCAGGAGAGTGGTAAAGTACTGTTTTCTCTAAGTCTGAAGGCTGCCCACACTGTGCCTGCGTGCCGCAGCTTGCATCTTCGCCTTTGGGAAGCTGCCGCTCGCCGATTCTCCTGGAGGCGAAGAAGCGGCTTCTTCGCACACAGAGCATTGTGGCGAGCGCAGGGAGCTCCTGAGAGCGGTTTGTGCCGAAAGAAGCCCGGGACCGGCACTTAGCTTCGGAGAGCTGCGTATCTGCGTCTTCTGCGTGTCTTGCCGCTCTACACTCAGCCAAAAGCTTTTCCACCATATCTTGCAAGGAGAAACTCTGCCAGGAAAGAAAACATCCAAAATCTTGTTCTAAAGCTTGCACGGGGGTCTGCAAAGAGTTTGGCAAGAATGAAAGGTAGTTGTCCAAAACTCGTTCTTTTCCAATAGAATAACCATGGAAAAGGCAGGAGAGTGGTAAAGTACTGTTTTCTCTAAGTCTGAAGGCTGCCCACACTGTGCCTGTGTGCTGCAGCTTGCATCTTCGCCTTTGGGAAGCTGCCGCTCGCCGATTCTCCCGGAGGCGAAGAAGCGGCTTCTTCGCACACAGAGCATTGTGGCGAGCGCAGGGAGCTCCTGAGAGCGGTTTGTGCCGAAAGACGCCCGGGACCGGCACTTAGCTTCGGAGAGCTGCGTATCTGCGTCTTCTGCGTGTCTTGCCGCTCTACACTCAGCAAAAAGCTTTTCCACCATATCTTGCAAGGAGAAACTCTGCCAGGAAAGAAAACATCCAAAATCTTGTTCTAAAGCTTGCACGGGGGTCTGCAAAGAGTTTGGCAAGAATGAAAGGTAGTTGTCCAAAACTCGTTCTTTTCCAATAGAATAACCATGGAAAAGGCAGGAGAGTGGTAAAGTACTGTTTTCTCTAAGTCTGAATGCTGCCCACACTGTGCCTGTGTGCTGCAGCTTGCATCTTCGCCTTTGGGAAGCTGCCGCTCGCCAATTCTCCCGGAGGCGAAGAAGCGGTTTCTTCGCACACAGAGCATTGTGGCGAGCGCAGGGAGCTCCTGAGAGCGGTTTGTGCCGAAAGAAGCCCGGGACCGGCACTTAGCTTCGGAGAGCTGCGTATCTGCGTCTTCTGCGTGTCTTGCCGCTCTACACTCAGCAAAAAGCTTTTCCAGCATATCTTGCAAGGAGAAACTCTGCCAGGAAAGAAAACATCCAAAATCTTGTTCTAAAGCTTGCACGGGGGTCTGCAAAGAGTTTGGCAAGAATGAAAGGTAGTTGTCCAAAACTCGTTCTTTTCCAATAGAATAACCATGGAAAAGGCAGGAGAGTGGTAAAGTACTGTTTTCTCTAAGTCTGAAGGCTGCCCACACTGTGCCTGTGTGCTGCAGCTTGCATCTTCGCCTTTGGGAAGCTGCCGCTCGCCGATTCTCCCGGAGGCGAAGAAGCGGCTTCTTCGCACACAGAGCATTGTGGCGAGCGCAGGGAGCTCCTGAGAGCGGTTTGTGCCGAAAGAAGCCCGGGACCGGCACTTAGCTTCGGAGAGCTGCGTATCTGCGTCTTCTGCGTGTCTTGCCGCTCTACACTCAGCAAAAAGCTTTTCCACCATATCTTGCAAGGAGAAACTCTGCCAGGAAAGAAAACATCCAAAATCTTGTTCTAAAGCTTGCACGGGGGTGTGCAAAGAGTTTGGCAAGAATGAAAGGTAGTTGTCCAAAACTCGTTCTTTTCCAATAGAATAACCATGGAAAAGGCAGGAGAGTGGTCAAGTACTGTTTTCTCTAAGTCTGAAGGCTGCCCACACTGTGCCTGTGTGCTGCAGCTTGCATCTTCGCCTTTGGGAAGCTGCCGCTCGCCGATTCTCCCGCAGGCGAAGAAGCGGCTTCTTCGCACACAGAGCATTGTGGCGAGCGCAGGGAGCTCCTGAGAGCGGTTTGTGCCGAAAGAAGCCCGGGACCGGCACTTAGCTTCGGAGAGCTGCGTATCTGCGTCTTCTGCGTGTCTTGCCGCTCTACACTCAGCAAAAAGCTTTTCCACCATATCTTGCAAGGAGAAACTCTGCCAGGAAAGAAAACATCCAAAATCTTGTTCTAAAGCTTGCACGGGGGTGTGCAAAGAGTTTGGCAAGAATGAAAGGTAGTTGTCCAAAACTCGTTCTTTTCCAATAGAATAACCATGGAAAAGGCAGGAGAGTGGTAAAGTACTGTTTTCTCTAAGTCTGAAGGCTGCACACACTGTGCCTGCGTGCTGCAGCTTGCATCTTCACCTTTGGGAAGCTGCCGCTCGCCGATTCTCCCGGAGGCGAAGAAGCGGCTTCTTCGCACACAGAGCATTGTGGCGAGCGCAGGGAGCTCCTGAGAGCGGTTTGTGCCGAAAGAAGCCCGGGACCGGCACTTAGCTTCGGAGAGCTGCGTATCTGCGTCTTCTGCGTGTCTTGCCGCTCTACACTCAGCAAAAAGCTTTTCCACCATATCTTGCAAGGAGAAACTCTGCCAGGAAAGAAAACATCCAAAATCTGGTTCTAAAGCTTGCACGGGGGTCTGCAAAGAGTTTGGCAAGAATGAAAGGTAGTTGTCCAAAACTCGTTCTTTTCCAATAGAATAACCATGGAAAAGGCAGGAGAGTGGTAAAGTACTGTTTTCTCTAAGTCTGAAGGCTGCCCACACTGTGCCTGTGTGCTGCAGCTTGCATCTTCGCCTTTGGGAAGCTGCCGCTCGCCGATTCTCCCGCAGGCGAAGAAGCGGCTTCTTCGCACACAGAGCATTGTGGCGAGCTCAGGGAGCTCCTGAGAGCGGTTTGTGCCGAAAGAAGCCCGGGACCGGCACTTAGCTTCGGAGAGCTGCGTATCTGCGTCTTCTGCGTGTCTTGCCGCTCTACACTCAGCAAAAAGCTTTTAAACCATATCTTGCAAGGAGAAACTCTGCCAGGAAAGAAAACATCCAAAATCTTGTTCTAAAGCTTGCACGGGGGTCTGCAAAGAGTTTGGCAAGAATGAAAGGTAGTTGTCCAAAACTCGTTCTTTTCCAATAGAATAACCATGGATAAGGCAGGAGAGTGGTAAAGTACTGTTTTCTCTAAGTCTGAATGCTGCCCACACTGTGCCTGTGTGCTGCAGCTTGCATCTTCGCCTTTGGGAAGCTGCCGCTCGCCGATTCTCCCGGAGGCGAAGAAGCGGCTTCTTCGCACACAGAGCATTGTGGCGAGCGCAGGGAGCTCCTGAGAGCGGTTTGTGCCGAAAGAAGCCCGGGACCGGCACTTAGCTTCGGAGAGCTGCGTATCTGCGTCTTCTGCGTGTCTTGCCGCTCTACACTCAGCCAAAAGCTTTTCCACCATATCTTGCAAGGAGAAACTCTGCCAGGAAAGAAAACATCCAAAATCTTGTTCTAAAGCTTGCACGGGGGTCTGCAAAGAGTTTGGCAAGAATGAAAGGTAGTTGTCCAAAACTCGTTCTTTTCCAATAGAATAACCATGGATAAGGCAGGAGAGTGGTAAAGTACTGTTTTCTCTAAGTCTGAATGCTGCCCACACTGTGCCTGCGTGCCGCAGCTTGCATCTTCGCCTTTGGGAAGCTGCCGCTCGCCGATTCTCCCGGAGGCGAAGAAGCGGCTTCTTCGCACACAGAGCATTGTGGCGAGCGCAGGGAGCTCCTGAGAGCGGTTTGTGCCGAAAGAAGCCCGGGACCGGCACTTAGCTTCGGAGAGCTGCGTATCTGCGTCTTCTGCGTGTCTTGCCGCTCTACACTCAGCCAAAAGCTTTTCCACCATATCTTGCAAGGAGAAACTCTGCCAGGAAAGAAAACATCCAAAATCTTGTTCTAAAGCTTGCACGGGGGTCTGCAAAGAGTTTGGCAAGAATGAAAGGTAGTTGTCCAAAACTCGTTCTTTTCCAATAGAATAACCATGGATAAGGCAGGAGAGTGGTAAAGTACTGTTTTCTCTAAGTCTGAATGCTGCCCACACTGTGCCTGTGTGCTGCAGCTTGCATCTTCGCCTTTGGGAAGCTGCCGCTCGCCGATTCTCCCGGAGGCGAAGAAGCGGCTTCTTCGCACACAGAGCATTGTGGCGAGCGCAGGGAGCTCCTGAGAGCGGTTTGTGCCGAAAGAAGCCCGGGACCGGCACTTAGCTTCGGAGAGCTGCGTATCTGCGTCTTCTGCGTGTCTTGCCGCTCTACACTCAGCCAAAAGCTTTTCCACCATATCTTGCAAGGAGAAACTCTGCCAGGAAAGAAAACATCCAAAATCTTGTTCTAAAGCTTGCACGGGGGTGTGCAAAGAGTTTGGCAAGAATGAAAGGTAGTTGTCCAAAACTCGTTCTTTTCCAATAGAATAACCATGGAAAAGGCAGGAGAGTGGTAAAGTACTGTTTTCTCTAAGTCTGAAGGCTGCCCACACTGTGCCTGTGTGCTGCAGCTTGCATCTTCGCCTTTGGGAAGCTGCCGCTCGCCGATTCTCCCGGAGGCGAAGAAGCGGCTTCTTCGCACACAGAGCATTGTGGCGAGCTCAGGGAGCTCCTGAGAGCGGTTTGTGCCGAAAGAAGCCCGGGACCGGCACTTAGCTTCGGAGAGCTGCGTATCTGCGTCTTCTGCGTGTCTTGCCGCTCTACACTCAGCAAAAAGCTTTTCCACCATATCTTGCAAGGAGAAACTCTGCCAGGAAAGAAAACATCCAAAATCTTGTTCTAAAGCTTGCACGGGGGTCTGCAAAGAGTTTGGCAAGAATGAAAGGTAGTTGTCCAAAACTCGTTCTTTTCCAATAGAATAACCATGGAAAAGGCAGGAGAGTGGTAAAGTACTGTTTTCTCTAAGTCTGAAGGCTGCCCACACTGTGCCTGTGTGCTGCAACTTGCATCTTCGCCTTTGGGAAGCTGCCGCTCGCCGATTCTCCCGGAGGCGAAGAAGCGGCTTCTTCGCACACAGAGCATTGTGGCGAGCGCAGGGAGCTCCTGAGAGCGGTTTGTGCCGAAAGAAGCCCGGGACCGGCACTTAGCTTCGGAGAGCTGCGTATCTGCGTCTTCTGCGTGTCTTGCCGCTCTACACTCAGCAAAAAGCTTTTCCACCATATCTTGCAAGGAGAAACTCTGCCAGGGAAGAAAACATCCAAAATCTTGTTCTAAAGCTTGCACGGGGGTCTGCAAAGAGTTTGGCAAGAATGAAAGGTAGTTGTCCAAAACTCGTTCTTTTCCAATAGAATAACCATGGATAAGGCAGGAGAGTGGTAAAGTACTGTTTTCTCTAAGTCTGAATGCTGCCCACACTGTGCCTGTGTGCTGCAGCTTGCATCTTCGCCTTTGGGAAGCTGCCGCTCGCCGATTCTCCCGGAGGCGAAGAAGCGGCTTCTTCGCACACAGAGCATTGTGGCGAGCGCAGGGAGCTCCTGAGAGCGGTTTGTGCCGAAAGAAGCCCGGGACCGGCACTTAGCTTCGGAGAGCTGCGTATCTGCGTCTTCTGCGTGTCTTGCCGCTCTACACTCAGCCAAAAGCTTTTCCACCATATCTTGCAAGGAGAAACTCTGCCAGGAAAGAAAACATCCAAAATCTTGTTCTAAAGCTTGCACGGGGGTCTGCAAAGAGTTTGGCAAGAATGAAAGGTAGTTGTCCAAAACTCGTTCTTTTCCAATAGAATAACCATGGAAAAGGCAGGAGAGTGGTAAAGTACTGTTTTCTCTAAGTCTGAAGGCTGCCCACACTGTGCCTGCGTGCCGCAGCTTGCATCTTCGCCTTTGGGAAGCTGCCGCTCGCCGATTCTCCCGGAGGCGAAGAAGCGGCTTCTTCGCACACAGAGCATTGTGGCGAGCGCAGGGAGCTCCTGAGAGCGGTTTGTGCCGAAAGAAGCCCGGGACCGGCACTTAGCTTCGGAGAGCTGCGTATCTGCGTCTTCTGCGTGTCTTGCCGCTCTACACTCAGCCAAAAGCTTTTCCACCATATCTTGCAAGGAGAAACTCTGCCAGGAAAGAAAACATCCAAAATCTTGTTCTAAAGCTTGCACGGGGGTCTGCAAAGAGTTTGGCAAGAATGAAAGGTAGTTGTCCAAAACTCGTTCTTTTCCAATAGAATAACCATGGAAAAGGCAGGAGAGTGGTAAAGTACTGTTTTCTCTAAGTCTGAAGGCTGCCCACACTGTGCCTGTGTGCTGCAGCTTGCATCTTCGCCTTTGGGAAGCTGCCGCTCGCCGATTCTCCCGGAGGCGAAGAAGCGGCTTCTTCGCACACAGAGCATTGTGGCGAGCGCAGGGAGCTCCTGAGAGCGGTTTGTGCCGAAAGACGCCCGGGACCGGCACTTAGCTTCGGAGAGCTGCGTATCTGCGTCTTCTGCGTGTCTTGCCGCTCTACACTCAGCCAAAAGCTTTTCCACCATATCTTGCAAGGAGAAACTCTGCCAGGGAAGAAAACATCCAAAATCTTGTTCTAAAGCTTGCACGGGGGTCTGCAAAGAGTTTGGCAAGAATGAAAGGTAGTTGTCCAAAACTCGTTCTTTTCCAATAGAATAACCATGGATAAGGCAGGAGAGTGGTAAAGTACTGTTTTCTCTAAGTCTGAAGGCTGCCCACACTGTGCCTGCGTGCCGCAGCTTGCATCTTCGCCTTTGGGAAGCTGCCGCTCGCCGATTCTCCCGGAGGCGAAGAAGCGGCTTCTTCGCACACAGAGCATTGTGGCGAGCGCAGGGAGCTCCTGAGAGCGGTTTGTGCCGAAAGAAGCCCGGGACCGGCACTTAGCTTCGGAGAGCTGCGTATCTGCGTCTTCTGCGTGTCTTGCCGCTCTACACTCAGCCAAAAGCTTTTCCACCATATCTTGCAAGGAGAAACTCTGCCAGGAAAGAAAACATCCAAAATCTTGTTCTAAAGCTTGCACGGGGGTCTGCAAAGAGTTTGGCAAGAATGAAAGGTAGTTGTCCAAAACTCGTTCTTTTCCAATAGAATAACCATGGAAAAGGCAGGAGAGTGGTAAAGTACTGTTTTCTCTAAGTCTGAAGGCTGCCCACACTGTGCCTGTGTGCTGCAGCTTGCATCTTCGCCTTTGGGAAGCTGCCGCTCGCCGATTCTCCTGGAGGCGAAGAAGCGGCTTCTTCGCACACAGAGCATTGTGGCGAGCGCAGGGAGCTCCTGAGAGCGGTTTGTGCCGAAAGAAGCCCGGGACCGGCACTTAGCTTCGGAGAGCTGCGTATCTGCGTCTTCTGCGTGTCTTGCCGCTCTACACTCAGCCAAAAGCTTTTCCAGCATATCTTGCAAGGAGAAACTCTGCCAGGAAAGAAAACATCCAAAATCTTGTTCTAAAGCTTGCACGGGGGTCTGCAAAGAGTTTGGCAAGAATGAAAGGTAGTTGTCCAAAACTCGTTCTTTTCCAATAGAATAACCATGGAAAAGGCAGGAGAGTGGTAAAGTACTGTTTTCTCTAAGTCTGAAGGCTGCCCACACTGTGCCTGTGTGCTGC
This sequence comes from Molothrus aeneus, assembly GCF_037042795.1. Taxonomy (NCBI): domain Eukaryota; kingdom Metazoa; phylum Chordata; class Aves; order Passeriformes; family Icteridae; genus Molothrus; species Molothrus aeneus. The sequence continues at coordinate 39,255 of NW_027098915.1, read as the reverse complement.
AGCTTGCATCTTCGCCTTTGGGAAGCTGCCGCTCGCCGATTCTCCCGGAGGCGAAGAAGCGGCTTCTTCGCACACAGAGCATTGTGGCGAGCGCAGGGAGCTCCTGAGAGCGGTTTGTGCCGAAAGACGCCCGGGACCGGCACTTAGCTTCGGAGAGCTGCGTATCTGCGTCTTCTGCGTGTCTTGCCGCTCTACACTCAGCAAAAAGCTTTTCCACCATATCTTGCAAGGAGAAACTCTGCCAGGGAAGAAAACATCCAAAATCTTGTTCTAAAGCTTGCACGGGGGTCTGCAAAGAGTTTGGCAAGAATGAAAGGTAGTTGTCCAAAACTCGTTCTTTTCCAATAGAATAACCATGGATAAGGCAGGAGAGTGGTAAAGTACTGTTTTCTCTAAGTCTGAATGCTGCCCACACTGTGCCTGTGTGCTGCAGCTTGCATCTTCGCCTTTGGGAAGCTGCCGCTCGCCGATTCTCCCGGAGGCGAAGAAGCGGCTTCTTCGCACACAGAGCATTGTGGCGAGCGCAGGGAGCTGCTGAGAGCGGTTTGTGCCGAAAGAAGCCCGGGACCGGCACTTAGCTTCGGAGAGCTGCGTATCTGCGTCTTCTGCGTGTCTTGCCGCTCTACACTCAGCAAAAAGCTTTTCCACCATATCTTGCAAGGAGAAACTCTGCCAGGAAAGAAAACATCCAAAATCTTGTTCTAAAGCTTGCACGGGGGTCTGCAAAGAGTTTGGCAAGAATGAAAGGTAGTTGTCCAAAACTCGTTCTTTTCCAATAGAATAACCATGGATAAGGCAGGAGAGTGGTAAAGTACTGTTTTCTCTAAGTCTGAAGGCTGCCCACACTGTGCCTGCGTGCCGCAGCTTGCATCTTCGCCTTTGGGAAGCTGCCGCTCGCCGATTCTCCCGGAGGCGAAGAAGCGGCTTCTTCGCACACAGAGCATTGTGGCGAGCGCAGGGAGCTCCTGAGAGCGGTTTGTGCCGAAAGAAGCCCGGGACCGGCACTTAGCTTCGGAGAGCTGCGTATCTGCGTCTTCTGCGTGTCTTGCCGCTCAACACTCAGCAAAAAGCTTTTCCACCATATCTTGCAAGGAGAAACTCTGCCAGGAAAGAAAACATCCAAAATCTTGTTCTAAAGCTTGCACGGGGGTGTGCAAAGAGTTTGGCAAGAATGAAAGGTAGTTGTCCAAAACTCGTTCTTTTCCAATAGAATAACCATGGAAAAGGCAGGAGAGTGGTAAAGTACTGTTTTCTCTAAGTCTGAAGGCTGCCCACACTGTGCCTGTGTGCTGCAGCTTGCATCTTCGCCTTTGGGAAGCTGCCGCTCGCCGATTCTCCCGGAGGCGAAGAAGCGGCTTCTTCGCACACAGAGCATTGTGGCGAGCGCAGGGAGCTCCTGAGAGCGGTTTGTGCCGAAAGAAGCCCGGGACCGGCACTTAGCTTCGGAGAGCTGCGTATCTGCGTCTTCTGCGTGTCTTGCCGCTCAACACTCAGCAAAAAGCTTTTCCATATCTTGCAAGGAGAAACTCTGCCAGGAAAGAAAACATCCAAAATCTTGTTCTAAAGCTTGCACGGGGGTGTGCAAAGAGTTTGGCAAGAATGAAAGGTAGTTGTCCAAAACTCGTTCTTTTCCAATAGAATAACCATGGAAAAGGCAGGAGAGTGGTAAAGTACTGTTTTCTCTAAGTCTGAAGGCTGCCCACACTGTGCCTGTGTGCTGCAGCTTGCATCTTCGCCTTTGGGAAGCTGCCGCTCGCCGATTCTCCCGGAGGCGAAGAAGCGGCTTCTTCGCACACAGAGCATTGTGGCGAGCGCAGGGAGCTCCTGAGAGCGGTTTGTGCCGAAAGAAGCCCGGGACCGGCACTTAGCTTCGGAGAGCTGCGTATCTGCGTCTTCTGCGTGTCTTGCCGCTCTACACTCAGCCAAAAGCTTTTCCACCATATCTTGCAAGGAGAAACTCTGCCAGGAAAGAAAACATCCAAAATCTTGTTCTAAAGCTTGCACGGGGGTCTGCAAAGAGTTTGGCAAGAATGAAAGGTAGTTGTCCAAAACTCGTTCTTTTCCAATAGAATAACCATGGAAAAGGCAGGAGAGTGGTAAAGTACTGTTTTCTCTAAGTCTGAAGGCTGCCCACACTGTGCCTGCGTGCCGCAGCTTGCATCTTCGCCTTTGGGAAGCTGCCGCTCGCCGATTCTCCCGGAGGCGAAGAAGCGGCTTCTTCGCACACAGAGCATTGTGGCGAGCGCAGGGAGCTCCTGAGAGCGGTTTGTGCCGAAAGAAGCCCGGGACCGGCACTTAGCTTCGGAGAGCTGCGTATCTGCGTCTTCTGCGTGTCTTGCCGCTCTACACTCAGCCAAAAGCTTTTCCACCATATCTTGCAAGGAGAAACTCTGCCAGGAAAGAAAACATCCAAAATCTTGTTCTAAAGCTTGCACGGGGGTGTGCAAAGAGTTTGGCAAGAATGAAAGGTAGTTGTCCAAAACTCGTTCTTTTCCAATAGAATAACCATGGAAAAGGCAGGAGAGTGGTAAAGTACTGTTTTCTCTAAGTCTGAAGGCTGCCCACACTGTGCCTGTGTGCTGCAGCTTGCATCTTCGCCTTTGGGAAGCTGCCGCTCGCCGATTCTCCCGGAGGCGAAGAAGCGGCTTCTTCGCACACAGAGCATTGTGGCGAGCGCAGGGAGCTCCTGAGAGCGGTTTGTGCCGAAAGAAGCCCGGGACCGGCACTTAGCTTCGGAGAGCTGCGTATCTGCGTCTTCTGCGTGTCTTGCCGCTCTACACTCAGCCAAAAGCTTTTCCACCATATCTTGCAAGGAGAAACTCTGCCAGGAAAGAAAACATCCAAAATCTTGTTCTAAAGCTTGCACGGGGGTCTGCAAAGAGTTTGGCAAGAATGAAAGGTAGTTGTCCAAAACTCGTTCTTTTCCAATAGAATAACCATGGATAAGGCAGGAGAGTGGTAAAGTACTGTTTTCTCTAAGTCTGAAGGCTGCCCACACTGTGCCTGTGTACTGCAGCTTGCATCTTCGCCTTTGGGAAGCTGCCGCTCGCCGATTCTCCCGGAGGCGAAGAAGCGGCTTCTTCGCACACAGAGCATTGTGGCGAGCGCAGGGAGCTCCTGAGAGCGGTTTGTGCCGAAAGAAGCCCGGGACCGGCACTTAGCTTCGGAGAGCTGCGTATCTGCGTCTTCTGCGTGTCTTGCCGCTCTACACTCAGCCAAAAGCTTTTCCAGCATATCTTGCAAGGAGAAACTCTGCCAGGGAAGAAAACATCCAAAATCTTGTTCTAAAGCTTGCACGGGGGTCTGCAAAGAGTTTGGCAAGAATGAAAGGTAGTTGTCCAAAACTCGTTCTTTTCCAATAGAATAACCATGGAAAAGGCAGGAGAGTGGTAAAGTACTGTTTTCTCTAAGTCTGAAGGCTGCCCACACTGTGCCTGTGTGCCGCAGCTTGCATCTTCGCCTTTGGGAAGCTGCCGCTCGCCGATTCTCCCGGAGGCGAAGAAGCGGCTTCTTCGCACACAGAGCATTGTGGCGAGCGCAGGGAGCTCCTGAGAGCGGTTTGTGCCGAAAGAAGCCCGGGACCGGCACTTAGCTTCGGAGAGCTGCGTATCTGCGTCTTCTGCGTGTCTTGCCGCTCTACACTCAGCCAAAAGCTTTTCCACCATATCTTGCAAGGAGAAACTCTGCCAGGAAAGAAAACATCCAAAATCTTGTTCTAAAGCTTGCACGGGGGTCTGCAAAGAGTTTGGCAAGAATGAAAGGTAGTTGTCCAAAACTCGTTCTTTTCCAATAGAATAACCATGGAAAAGGCAGGAGAGTGGTAAAGTACTGTTTTCTCTAAGTCTGAAGGCTGCCCACACTGTGCCTGTGTGCTGCAGCTTGCATCTTCGCCTTTGCGAAGCTGCCGCTCGCCGATTCTCCCGGAGGCGAAGAAGCGGCTTCTTCGCACACAGAGCATTGTGGCGAGCGCAGGGAGCTCCTGAGAGCGGTTTGTGCCGAAAGAAGCCCGGGACCGGCACTTAGCTTCGGAGAGCTGCGTATCTGCGTCTTCTGCGTGTCTTGCCGCTCAACACTCAGCAAAAAGCTTTTCCACCATATCTTGCAAGGAGAAACTCTGCCAGGAAAGAAAACATCCAAAATCTTGTTCTAAAGCTTGCACGGGGGTGTGCAAAGAGTTTGGCAAGAATGAAAGGTAGTTGTCCAAAACTCGTTCTTTTCCAATAGAATAACCATGGAAAAGGCAGGAGAGTGGTAAAGTACTGTTTTCTCTAAGTCTGAAGGCTGCCCACACTGTGCCTGTGTGCCGCAGCTTGCATCTTCGCCTTTGGGAAGCTGCCGCTCGCCGATTCTCCCGGAGGCGAAGAAGCGGCTTCTTCGCACACAGAGCATTGTGGCGAGCGCAGGGAGCTCCTGAGAGCGGTTTGTGCCGAAAGAAGCCCGGGACCGGCACTTAGCTTCGGAGAGCTGCGTATCTGCGTCTTCTGCGTGTCTTGCCGCTCTACACTCAGCCAAAAGCTTTTCCACCATATCTTGCAAGGAGAAACTCTGCCAGGAAAGAAAACATCCAAAATCTTGTTCTAAAGCTTGCACGGGGGTGTGCAAAGAGTTTGGCAAGAATGAAAGGTAGTTGTCCAAAACTCGTTCTTTTCCAATAGAATAACCATGGAAAAGGCAGGAGAGTGGTCAAGTACTGTTTTCTCTAAGTCTGAAGGCTGCCCACACTGTGCCTGTGTGCTGCAGCTTGCATCTTCGCCTTTGGGAAGCTGCCGCTCGCCGATTCTCCCGCAGGCGAAGAAGCGGCTTCTTCGCACACAGAGCATTGTGGCGAGCGCAGGGAGCTCCTGAGAGCGGTTTGTGCCGAAAGAAGCCCGGGACCGGCACTTAGCTTCGGAGAGCTGCGTATCTGCGTCTTCTGCGTGTCTTGCCGCTCTACACTCAGCCAAAAGCTTTTCCAGCATATCTTGCAAGGAGAAACTCTGCCAGGAAAGAAAACATCCAAAATCTTGTTCTAAAGCTTGCACGGGGGTCTGCAAAGAGTTTGGCAAGAATGAAAGGTAGTTGTCCAAAACTCGTTCTTTTCCAATAGAATAACCATGGAAAAGGCAGGAGAGTGGTAAAGTACTGTTTTCTCTAAGTCTGAAGGCTGCACACACTGTGCCTGCGTGCTGCAGCTTGCATCTTCGCCTTTGGGAAGCTGCCGCTCGCCGATTCTCCCGCAGGCGAAGAAGCGGCTTCTTCGCACACAGAGCATTGTGGCGAGCGCAGGGAGCTCCTGAGAGCGGTTTGTGCCGAAAGAAGCCCGGGACCGGCACTTAGCTTCGGAGAGCTGCGTATCTGCGTCTTCTGCGTGTCTTGCCGCTCTACACTCAGCAAAAAGCTTTTCCACCATATCTTGCAAGGAGAAACTCTGCCAGGAAAGAAAACATCCAAAATCTTGTTCTAAAGCTTGCACGGGGGTGTGCAAAGAGTTTGGCAAGAATGAAAGGTAGTTGTCCAAAACTCGTTCTTTTCCAATAGAATAACCATGGAAAAGGCAGGAGAGTGGTAAAGTACTGTTTTCTCTAAGTCTGAAGGCTGCCCACACTGTGCCTGTGTGCTGCAGCTTGCATCTTCGCCTTTGGGAAGCTGCCGCTCGCCGATTCTCCCGGAGGCGAAGAAGCGGCTTCTTCGCACACAGAGCATTGTGGCGAGCGCAGGGAGCTCCTGAGAGCGGTTTGTGCCGAAAGAAGCCCGGGACCGGCACTTAGCTTCGGAGAGCTGCGTATCTGCGTCTTCTGCGTGTCTTGCCGCTCAACACTCAGCAAAAAGCTTTTCCATATCTTGCAAGGAGAAACTCTGCCAGGGAAGAAAACATCCAAAATCTTGTTCTAAAGCTTGCACGGGGGTGTGCAAAGAGTTTGGCAAGAATGAAAGGTAGTTGTCCAAAACTCGTTCTTTTCCAATAGAATAACCATGGATAAGGCAGGAGAGTGGTAAAGTACTGTTTTCTCTAAGTCTGAAGGCTGCCCACACTGTGCCTGTGTGCCGCAGCTTGCATCTTCGCCTTTGGGAAGCTGCCGCTCGCCGATTCTCCCGCAGGCGAAGAAGCGGCTTCTTCGCACACAGAGCATTGTGGCGAGCGCAGGGAGCTCCTGAGAGCGGTTTGTGCCGAAAGAAGCCTGGGACCGGCACTTAGCTTCGGAGAGCTGCGTATCTGCGTCTTCTGCGTGTCTTGCCGCTCTACACTCAGCAAAAAGCTTTTCCACCATATCTTGCAAGGAGAAACTCTGCCAGGAAAGAAAACATCCAAAATCTTGTTCTAAAGCTTGCACGGGGGTCTGCAAAGAGTTTGGCAAGAATGAAAGGTAGTTGTCCAAAACTCGTTCTTTTCCAATAGAATAACCATGGAAAAGGCAGGAGAGTGGTAAAGTACTGTTTTCTCTAAGTCTGAAGGCTGCCCACACTGTGCCTGCGTGCCACAGCTTGCATCTTCGCCTTTGGGAAGCTGCCGCTCGCCGATTCTCCCGGAGGCGAAGAAGCGGCTTCTTCGCACACAGAGCATTGTGGCGAGCGCAGGGAGCTCCTGAGAGCGGTTTGTGCCGAAAGAAGCCCGGGACCGGCACTTAGCTTCGGAGAGCTGCGTATCTGCGTCTTCTGCGTGTCTTGCCGCTCTACACTCAGCCAAAAGCTTTTCCACCATATCTTGCAAGGAGAAACTCTGCCAGGAAAGAAAACATCCAAAATCTTGTTCTAAAGCTTGCACGGGGGTCTGCAAAGAGTTTGGCAAGAATGAAAGGTAGTTGTCCAAAACTCGTTCTTTTCCAATAGAATAACCATGGAAAAGGCAGGAGAGTGGTAAAGTACTGTTTTCTCTAAGTCTGAAGGCTGCCCACACTGTGCCTGTGTGCTGCAGCTTGCATCTTCGCCTTTGGGAAGCTGCCGCTCGCCGATTCTCCCGGAGGCGAAGAAGCGGCTTCTTCGCACACAGAGCATTGTGGCGAGCGCAGGGAGCTCCTGAGAGCGGTTTGTGCCGAAAGAAGCCCGGGACCGGCACTTAGCTTCGGAGAGCTGCGTATCTGCGTCTTCTGCGTGTCTTGCCGCTCTACACTCAGCCAAAAGCTTTTCCACCATATCTTGCAAGGAGAAACTCTGCCAGGAAAGAAAACATCCAAAATCTTGTTCTAAAGCTTGCACGGGGGTCTGCAAAGAGTTTGGCAAGAATGAAAGGTAGTTGTCCAAAACTCGTTCTTTTCCAATAGAATAACCATGGATAAGGCAGGAGAGTGGTAAAGTACTGTTTTCTCTAAGTCTGAAGGCTGCCCACACTGTGCCTGTGTACTGCAGCTTGCATCTTCGCCTTTGGGAAGCTGCCGCTCGCCGATTCTCCCGGAGGCGAAGAAGCGGCTTCTTCGCACACAGAGCATTGTGGCGAGCGCAGGGAGCTCCTGAGAGCGGTTTGTGCCGAAAGAAGCCCGGGACCGGCACTTAGCTTCGGAGAGCTGCGTATCTGCGTCTTCTGCGTGTCTTGCCGCTCTACACTCAGCCAAAAGCTTTTCCAGCATATCTTGCAAGGAGAAACTCTGCCAGGGAAGAAAACATCCAAAATCTTGTTCTAAAGCTTGCACGGGGGTCTGCAAAGAGTTTGGCAAGAATGAAAGGTAGTTGTCCAAAACTCGTTCTTTTCCAATAGAATAACCATGGAAAAGGCAGGAGAGTGGTAAAGTACTGTTTTCTCTAAGTCTGAAGGCTGCCCACACTGTGCCTGTGTGCCGCAGCTTGCATCTTCGCCTTTGGGAAGCTGCCGCTCGCCGATTCTCCCGCAGGCGAAGAAGCGGCTTCTTCGCACTCAGAGCATTGTGGCGAGCGCAGGGAGCTCCTGAGAGCGGTTTGTGCCGAAAGAAGCCCGGGACCGGCACTTAGCTTCGGAGAGCTGCGTATCTGCGTCTTCTGCGTGTCTTGCCGCTCTACACTCAGCCAAAAGCTTTTCCACCATATCTTGCAAGGAGAAACTCTGCCAGGAAAGAAAACATCCAAAATCTTGTTCTAAAGCTTGCACGGGGGTCTGCAAAGAGTTTGGCAAGAATGAAAGGTAGTTGTCCAAAACTCGTTCTTTTCCAATAGAATAACCATGGAAAAGGCAGGAGAGTGGTAAAGTACTGTTTTCTCTAAGTCTGAAGGCTGCCCACACTGTGCCTGTGTGCTGCAGCTTGCATCTTCGCCTTTGGGAAGCTGCCGCTCGCCGATTCTCCCGGAGGCGAAGAAGCGGCTTCTTCGCACACAGAGCATTGTGGCGAGCGCAGGGAGCTCCTGAGAGCGGTTTGTGCCGAAAGAAGCCCGGGACCGGCACTTAGCTTCGGAGAGCTGCGTATCTGCGTCTTCTGCGTGTCTTGCCGCTCTACACTCAGCCAAAAGCTTTTCCACCATATCTTGCAAGGAGAAACTCTGCCAGGAAAGAAAACATCCAAAATCTTCTTCTAAAGCTTGCACGGGGGTCTGCAAAGAGTTTGGCAAGAATGAAAGGTAGTTGTCCAAAACTCGTTCTTTTCCAATAGAATAACCATGGAAAAGGCAGGAGAGTGGTAAAGTACTGTTTTCTCTAAGTCTGAAGGCTGCCCACACTGTGCCTGTGTGCTGCAGCTTGCATCTTCGCCTTTGGGAAGCTGCCGCTCGCCGATTCTCCCGCAGGCGAAGAAGCGGCTTCTTCGCACACAGAGCATTGTGGCGAGCGCAGGGAGCTCCTGAGAGCGGTTTGTGCCGAAAGAAGCCCGGGACCGGCACTTAGCTTCGGAGAGCTGCGTATCTGCGTCTTCTGCGTGTCTTGCCGCTCTACACTCAGCAAAAAGCTTTTCCACCATATCTTGCAAGGAGAAACTCTGCCAGGAAAGAAAACATCCAAAATCTTGTTCTAAAGCTTGCACGGGGGTCTGCAAAGAGTTTGGCAAGAATGAAAGGTAGTTGTCCAAAACTCGTTCTTTTCCAATAGAATAACCATGGATAAGGCAGGAGAGTGGTAAAGTACTGTTTTCTCTAAGTCTGAAGGCTGCCCACACTGTGCCTGTGTGCTGCAACTTGCATCTTCGCCTTTGGGAAGCTGCCGCTCGCCGATTCTCCCGGAGGCGAAGAAGCGGCTTCTTCGCACACAGAGCATTGTGGCGAGCGCAGGGAGCTCCTGAGAGCGGTTTGTGCCGAAAGAAGCCCGGGACCGGCACTTAGCTTCGGAGAGCTGCGTATCTGCGTCTTCTGCGTGTCTTGCCGCTCTACACTCAGCAAAAAGCTTTTCCACCATATCTTGCAAGGAGAAACTCTGCCAGGGAAGAAAACATCCAAAATCTTGTTCTAAAGCTTGCACGGGGGTCTGCAAAGAGTTTGGCAAGAATGAAAGGTAGTTGTCCAAAACTCGTTCTTTTCCAATAGAATAACCATGGATAAGGCAGGAGAGTGGTAAAGTACTGTTTTCTCTAAGTCTGAATGCTGCCCACACTGTGCCTGTGTGCTGCAGCTTGCATCTTCGCCTTTGGGAAGCTGCCGCTCGCCGATTCTCCCGGAGGCGAAGAAGCGGCTTCTTCGCACACAGAGCATTGTGGCGAGCGCAGGGAGCTGCTGAGAGCGGTTTGTGCCGAAAGAAGCCCGGGACCGGCACTTAGCTTCGGAGAGCTGCGTATCTGCGTCTTCTGCGTGTCTTGCCGCTCTACACTCAGCAAAAAGCTTTTCCACCATATCTTGCAAGGGGAAACTCTGCCAGGAAAGAAAACATCCAAAATCTTGTTCTAAAGCTTGCACGGGGGTCTGCAAAGAGTTTGGCAAGAATGAAAGGTAGTTGTCCAAAACTCGTTCTTTTCCAATAGAATAACCATGGAAAAGGCAGGAGAGTGGTAAAGTACTGTTTTCTCTAAGTCTGAAGGCTGCCCACACTGTGCCTGCGTGCCGCAGCTTGCATCTTCGCCTTTGGGAAGCTGCCGCTCCCCGATTCTCCCGGAGGCGAAGAAGCGGCTTCTTCGCACACAGAGCATTGTGGCGAGCGCAGGGAGCTCCTGAGAGCGGTTTGTGCCGAAAGAAGCCCGGGACCGGCACTTAGCTTCGGAGAGCTGCGTATCTGCGTCTTCTGCGTGTCTTGCCGCTCTACACTCAGCCAAAAGCTTTTCCAGCATATCTTGCAAGGAGAAACTCTGCCAGGGAAGAAAACATCCAAAATCTTGTTCTAAAGCTTGCACGGGGGTCTGCAAAGAGTTTGGCAAGAATGAAAGGTAGTTGTCCAAAACTCGTTCTTTTCCAATAGAATAACCATGGAAAAGGCAGGAGAGTGGTAAAGTACTGTTTTCTCTAAGTCTGAAGGCTGCCCACACTGTGCCTGTGTGCCGCAGCTTGCATCTTCGCCTTTGGGAAGCTGCCGCTCGCCGATTCTCCCGCAGGCGAAGAAGCGGCTTCTTCGCACACAGAGCATTGTGGCGAGCGCAGGGAGCTCCTGAGAGCGGTTTGTGCCGAAAGAAGCCCGGGACCGGCACTTAGCTTCGGAGAGCTGCGTATCTGCGTCTTCTGCGTGTCTTGCCGCTCTACACTCAGCCAAAAGCTTTTCCACCATATCTTGCAAGGAGAAACTCTGCCAGGAAAGAAAACATCCAAAATCTTGTTCTAAAGCTTGCACGGGGGTCTGCAAAGAGTTTGGCAAGAATGAAAGGTAGTTGTCCAAAACTCGTTCTTTTCCAATAGAATAACCATGGAAAAGGCAGGAGAGTGGTAAAGTACTGTTTTCTCTAAGTCTGAAGGCTGCCCACACTGTGCCTGTGTGCTGCAGCTTGCATCTTCGCCTTTGGGAAGCTGCGCTCGCCGATTCTCCCGGAGGCGAAGAAGCGGCTTCTTCGCACACAGAGCATTGTGCGAGCGCAGGGAGCTCCTGAGAGCGGTTTGTGCCGAAAGAAGCCCGGGACCGGCACTTAGCTTCGGAGAGCTGCGTATCTGCGTCTTCTGCGTGTCTTGCCGCTCTACACTCAGCCAAAAGCTTTTCCACCATATCTTGCAAGGAGAAACTCTGCCAGGAAAGAAAACATCCAAAATCTTGTTCTAAAGCTTGCACGGGGGTCTGCAAAGAGTTTGGCAAGAATGAAAGGTAGTTGTCCAAAACTCGTTCTTTTCCAATAGAATAACCATGGAAAAGGCAGGAGAGTGGTAAAGTACTGTTTTCTCTAAGTCTGAAGGCTGCCCACACTGTGCCTGTGTGCTGCAGCTTGCATCTTCGCCTTTGGGAAGCTGCCGCTCGCCGATTCTCCCGCAGGCGAAGAAGCGGCTTCTTCGCACACAGAGCATTGTGGCGAGCGCAGGGAGCTCCTGAGAGCGGTTTGTGCCGAAAGAAGCCCGGGACCGGCACTTAGCTTCGGAGAGCTGCGTATCTGCGTCTTCTGCGTGTCTTGCCGCTCTACACTCAGCAAAAAGCTTTTCCACCATATCTTGCAAGGAGAAACTCTGCCAGGGAAGAAAACATCCAAAATCTTGTTCTAAAGCTTGCACGGGGGTCTGCAAAGAGTTTGGCAAGAATGAAAGGTAGTTGTCCAAAACTCGTTCTTTTCCAATAGAATAACCATGGATAAGGCAGGAGAGTGGTAAAGTACTGTTTTCTCTAAGTCTGAATGCTGCCCACACTGTGCCTGTGTGCTGCAGCTTGCATCTTCGCCTTTGGGAAGCTGCCGCTCGCCGATTCTCCCGGAGGCGAAGAAGCGGCTTCTTCGCACACAGAGCATTGTGGCGAGCGCAGGGAGCTCCTGAGAGCGGTTTGTGCCGAAAGAAGCCCGGGACCGGCACTTAGCTTCGGAGAGCTGCGTATCTGCGTCTTCTGCGTGTCTTGCCGCTCTACACTCAGCCAAAAGCTTTTCCACCATATCTTGCAAGGAGAAACTCTGCCAGGAAAGAAAACATCCAAAATCTTGTTCTAAAGCTTGCACGGGGGTCTGCAAAGAGTTTGGCAAGAATGAAAGGTAGTTGTCCAAAACTCGTTCTTTTCCAATAGAATAACCATGGAAAAGGCAGGAGAGTGGTAAAGTACTGTTTTCTCTAAGTCTGAAGGCTGACCACACTGTGCCTGCGTGCCGCAGCTTGCATCTTCGCCTTTGGGAAGCTGCCGCTCGCCGATTCTCCCGGAGGCGAAGAAGCGGCTTCTTCGCACACAGAGCATTGTGGCGAGCGCAGGGAGCTCCTGAGAGCGGTTTGTGCCGAAAGAAGCCCGGGACCGGCACTTAGCTTCGGAGAGCTGCGTATCTGCGTCTTCTGCGTGTCTTGCCGCTCTACACTCAGCCAAAAGCTTTTCCACCATATCTTGCAAGGAGAAACTCTGCCAGGAAAGAAAACATCCAAAATCTTGTTCTAAAGCTTGCACGGGGGTCTGCAAAGAGTTTGGCAAGAATGAAAGGTAGTTGTCCAAAACTCGTTCTTTTCCAATAGAATAACCATGGAAAAGGCAGGAGAGTGGTAAAGTACTGTTTTCTCTAAGTCTGAAGGCTGCCCACACTGTGCCTGTGTGCTGCAGCTTGCATCTTCGCCTTTGGGAAGCTGCCGCTCGCCGATTCTCCCGGAGGCGAAGAAGCGGCTTCTTCGCACACAGAGCATTGTGGCGAGCGCAGGGAGCTCCTGAGAGCGGTTTGTGCCGAAAGACGCCCGGGACCGGCACTTAGCTTCGGAGAGCTGCGTATCTGCGTCTTCTGCGTGTCTTGCCGCTCTACACTCAGCAAAAAGCTTTTCCACCATATCTTGCAAGGAGAAACTCTGCCAGGGAAGAAAACATCCAAAATCTTGTTCTAAAGCTTGCACGGAGGTCTGCAAAGAGTTTGGCAAGAATGAAAGGTAGTTGTCCAAAACTCGTTCTTTTCCAATAGAATAACCATGGATAAGGCAGGAGAGTGGTAAAGTACTGTTTTCTCTAAGTCTGAATGCTGCCCACACTGTGCCTGTGTGCTGCAGCTTGCATCTTCGCCTTTGGGAAGCTGCCGCTCGCCGATTCTCCCGGAGGCGAAGAAGCGGCTTCTTCGCACACAGAGCATTGTGGCGAGCGCAGGGAGCTGCTGAGAGCGGTTTGTGCCGAAAGAAGCCCGGGACCGGCACTTAGCTTCGGAGAGCTGCGTATCTGCGTCTTCTGCGTGTCTTGCCGCTCTACACTCAGCAAAAAGCTTTTCCACCATATCTTGCAAGGAGAAACTCTGCCAGGAAAGAAAACATCCAAAATCTTGTTCTAAAGCTTGCACGGGGGTCTGCAAAGAGTTTGGCAAGAATGAAAGGTAGTTGTCCAAAACTCGTTCTTTTCCAATAGAATAACCATGGAAAAGGCAGGAGAGTGGTAAAGTACTGTTTTCTCTAAGTCTGAAGGCTGCCCACACTGTGCCTGCGTGCCGCAGCTTGCATCTTCGCCTTTGGGAAGCTCCCGCTCCCCGATTCTCCCGGAGGCGAAGAAGCGGCTTCTTCGCACACAGAGCATTGTGGCGAGCGCAGGGAGCTCCTGAGAGCGGTTTGTGCCGAAAGAAGCCCGGGACCGGCACTTAGCTTCGGAGAGCTGCGTATCTGCGTCTTCTGCGTGTCTTGCCGCTCAACACTCAGCAAAAAGCTTTTCCACCATATCTTGCAAGGAGAAACTCTGCCAGGAAAGAAAACATCCAAAATCTTGTTCTAAAGCTTGCACGGGGGTGTGCAAAGAGTTTGGCAAGAATGAAAGGTAGTTGTCCAAAACTCGTTCTTTTCCAATAGAATAACCATGGAAAAGGCAGGAGAGTGGTAAAGTACTGTTTTCTCTAAGTCTGAAGGCTGCCCACACTGTGCCTGTGTGCCGCAGCTTGCATCTTCGCCTTTGGGAAGCTGCCGCTCGCCGATTCTCCCGCAGGCGAAGAAGCGGCTTCTTCGCACACAGAGCATTGTGGCGAGCGCAGGGAGCTCCTGAGAGCGGTTTGTGCCGAAAGAAGCCCGGGACCGGCACTTAGCTTCGGAGAGCTGCGTATCTGCGTCTTCTGCGTGTCTTGCCGCTCTACACTCAGCCAAAAGCTTTTCCAGCATATCTTGCAAGGAGAAACTCTGCCAGGAAAGAAAACATCCAAAATCTTGTTCTAAAGCTTGCACGGGGGTCTGCAAAGAGTTTGGCAAGAATGAAAGGTAGTTGTCCAAAACTCGTTCTTTTCCAATAGAATAACCATGGAAAAGGCAGGAGAGTGGTAAAGTACTGTTTTCTCTAAGTCTGAAGGCTGCCCACACTGTGCCTGTGTGCCGCAGCTTGCATCTTCGCCTTTGGGAAGCTGCCGCTCGCCGATTCTCCCGCAGGCGAAGAAGCGGCTTCTTCGCACACAGAGCATTGTGGCGAGCGCAGGGAGCTCCTGAGAGCGGTTTGTGCCGAAAGAAGCCCGGGACCGGCACTTAGCTTCGGAGAGCTGCGTATCTGCGTCTTCTGCGTGTCTTGCCGCTCTACACTCAGCCAAAAGCTTTTCCACCATATCTTGCAAGGAGAAACTCTGCCAGGAAAGAAAACATCCAAAATCTTGTTCTAAAGCTTGCACGGGGGTCTGCAAAGAGTTTGGCAAGAATGAAAGGTAGTTGTCCAAAACTCGTTCTTTTCCAATAGAATAACCATGGAAAAGGCAGGAGAGTGGTAAAGTACTGTTTTCTCTAAGTCTGAAGGCTGACCACACTGTGCCTGCGTGAGGCAGCTTGCATCTTCGCCTTTGGGAAGCTGCCGCTCGCCGATTCTCCCGGAGGCGAAGAAGCGGCTTTTTCGCACACAGAGCATTGTGGCGAGCGCAGGGAGCTCCTGAGAGCGGTTTGTGCCGAAAGAAGCCCGGGACCGGCACTTAGCTTCGGAGAGCTGCGTATCTGCGTCTTCTGCGTGTCTTGCCGCTCTACACTCAGCCAAAAGCTTTTCCAGCATATCTTGCAAGGAGAAACTCTGCCAGGAAAGAAAACATCCAAAATCTTGTTCTAAAGCTTGCACGGGGGTCTGCAAAGAGTTTGGCAAGAATGAAAGGTAGTTGTCCAAAACTCGTTCTTTTCCAATAGAATAACCATGGAAAAGGCAGGAGAGTGGTAAAGTACTGTTTTCTCTAAGTCTGAAGGCTGCCCACACTGTGCCTGTGTGCTGCAGCTTGCATCTTCGCCTTTGGGAAGCTGCCGCTCGCCGATTCTCCCGGAGGCGAAGAAGCGGCTTCTTCGCACACAGAGCATTGTGGCGAGCGCAGGGAGCTCCTGAGAGCGGTTTGTGCCGAAAGAAGCCCGGGACCGGCACTTAGCTTCGGAGAGCTGCGTATCTGCGTCTTCTGCGTGTCTTGCCGCTCTACACTCAGCCAAAAGCTTTTCCACCATATCTTGCAAGGAGAAACTCTGCCAGGAAAGAAAACATCCAAAATCTTGTTCTAAAGCTTGCACGGGGGTCTGCAAAGAGTTTGGCAAGAATGAAAGGTAGTTGTCCAAAACTCGTTCTTTTCCAATAGAATAACCATGGATAAGGCAGGAGAGTGGTAAAGTACTGTTTTCTCTAAGTCTGAAGGCTGCCCACACTGTGCCTGTGTGCTGCAGCTTGCATCTTCGCCTTTGGGAAGCTGCCGCTCGCCGATTCTCCCGGAGGCGAAGAAGCGGCTTCTTCGCACACAGAGCATTGTGGCGAGCGCAGGGAGCTCCTGAGAGCGGTTTGTGCCGAAAGAAGCCCGGGACCGGCACTTAGCTTCGGAGAGCTGCGTATCTGCGTCTTCTGCGTGTCTTGCCGCTCTACACTCAGCCAAAAGCTTTTCCAGCATATCTTGCAAGGAGAAACTCTGCCAGGGAAGAAAACATCCAAAATCTTGTTCTAAAGCTTGCACGGGGGTCTGCAAAGAGTTTGGCAAGAATGAAAGGTAGTTGTCCAAAACTCGTTCTTTTCCAATAGAATAACCATGGAAAAGGCAGGAGAGTGGTAAAGTACTGTTTTCTCTAAGTCTGAAGGCTGCCCACACTGTGCCTGTGTGCCGCAGCTTGCATCTTCGCCTTTGGGAAGCTGCCGCTCGCCGATTCTCCCGCAGGCGAAGAAGCGGCTTCTTCGCACACAGAGCATTGTGGCGAGCGCAGGGAGCTCCTGAGAGCGGTTTGTGCCGAAAGAAGCCCGGGACCGGCACTTAGCTTCGGAGAGCTGCGTATCTGCGTCTTCTGCGTGTCTTGCCGCTCTACACTCAGCCAAAAGCTTTTCCACCATATCTTGCAAGGAGAAACTCTGCCAGGAAAGAAAACATCCAAAATCTTGTTCTAAAGCTTGCACGGGGGTCTGCAAAGAGTTTGGCAAGAATGAAAGGTAGTTGTCCAAAACTCGTTCTTTTCCAATAGAATAACCATGGAAAAGGCAGGAGAGTGGTAAAGTACTGTTTTCTCTAAGTCTGAAGGCTGCCCACACTGTGCCTGTGTGCTGCAGCTTGCATCTTCGCCTTTGGGAAGCTGCGCTCGCCGATTCTCCCGGAGGCGAAGAAGCGGCTTCTTCGCACACAGAGCATTGTGCGAGCGCAGGGAGCTCCTGAGAGCGGTTTGTGCCGAAAGAAGCCCGGGACCGGCACTTAGCTTCGGAGAGCTGCGTATCTGCGTCTTCTGCGTGTCTTGCCGCTCTACACTCAGCCAAAAGCTTTTCCACCATATCTTGCAAGGAGAAACTCTGCCAGGAAAGAAAACATCCAAAATCTTGTTCTAAAGCTTGCACGGGGGTCTGCAAAGAGTTTGGCAAGAATGAAAGGTAGTTGTCCAAAACTCGTTCTTTTCCAATAGAATAACCATGGAAAAGGCAGGAGAGTGGTAAAGTACTGTTTTCTCTAAGTCTGAAGGCTGCCCACACTGTGCCTGTGTGCTGCAGCTTGCATCTTCGCCTTTGGGAAGCTGCCGCTCGCCGATTCTCCCGGAGGCGAAGAAGCGGCTTCTTCGCACACAGAGCATTGTGGCGAGCGCAGGGAGCTCCTGAGAGCGGTTTGTGCCGAAAGAAGCCCGGGACTGGCACTTAGCTTCGGAGAGCTGCGTATCTGCGTCTTCTGCGTGTCTTGCCGCTCTACACTCAGCAAAAAGCTTTTCCACCATATCTTGCAAGGAGAAACTCTGCCAGGGAAGAAAACATCCAAAATCTTGTTCTAAAGCTTGCACGGGGGTCTGCAAAGAGTTTGGCAAGAATGAAAGGTAGTTGTCCAAAACTCGTTCTTTTCCAATAGAATAACCATGGATAAGGCAGGAGAGTGGTAAAGTACTGTTTTCTCTAAGTCTGAATGCTGCCCACACTGTGCCTGTGTGCTGCAG
This sequence comes from Molothrus aeneus, assembly GCF_037042795.1. Taxonomy (NCBI): domain Eukaryota; kingdom Metazoa; phylum Chordata; class Aves; order Passeriformes; family Icteridae; genus Molothrus; species Molothrus aeneus. The sequence goes on along the minus strand of NW_027098915.1, from coordinate 22,023 downwards.
CTTGCATCTTCGCCTTTGGGAAGCTGCCGCTCGCCGATTCTCCCGGAGGCGAAGAAGCGGCTTCTTCGCACACAGAGCATTGTGGCGAGCGCAGGGAGCTCCTGAGAGCGGTTTGTGCCGAAAGAAGCCCGGGACCGGCACTTAGCTTCGGAGAGCTGCGTATCTGCGTCTTCTGCGTGTCTTGCCGCTCTACACTCAGCCAAAAGCTTTTCCACCATATCTTGCAAGGAGAAACTCTGCCAGGAAAGAAAACATCCAAAATCTTGTTCTAAAGCTTGCACGGGGGTCTGCAAAGAGTTTGGCAAGAATGAAAGGTAGTTGTCCAAAACTCGTTCTTTTCCAATAGAATAACCATGGAAAAGGCAGGAGAGTGGTAAAGTACTGTTTTCTCTAAGTCTGAAGGCTGACCACACTGTGCCTGCGTGCCGCAGCTTGCATCTTCGCCTTTGGGAAGCTGCCGCTCGCCGATTCTCCCGGAGGCGAAGAAGCGGCTTCTTCGCACACAGAGCATTGTGGCGAGCGCAGGGAGCTCCTGAGAGCGGTTTGTGCCGAAAGAAGCCCGGGACCGGCACTTAGCTTCGGAGAGCTGCGTATCTGCGTCTTCTGCGTGTCTTGCCGCTCTACACTCAGCCAAAAGCTTTTCCACCATATCTTGCAAGGAGAAACTCTGCCAGGAAAGAAAACATCCAAAATCTTGTTCTAAAGCTTGCACGGGGGTCTGCAAAGAGTTTGGCAAGAATGAAAGGTAGTTGTCCAAAACTCGTTCTTTTCCAATAGAATAACCATGGAAAAGGCAGGAGAGTGGTAAAGTACTGTTTTCTCTAAGTCTGAAGGCTGCCCACACTGTGCCTGTGTGCTGCAGCTTGCATCTTCGCCTTTGGGAAGCTGCCGCTCGCCGATTCTCCCGGAGGCGAAGAAGCGGCTTCTTCGCACACAGAGCATTGTGGCGAGCGCAGGGAGCTCCTGAGAGCGGTTTGTGCCGAAAGACGCCCGGGACCGGCACTTAGCTTCGGAGAGCTGCGTATCTGCGTCTTCTGCGTGTCTTGCCGCTCTACACTCAGCAAAAAGCTTTTCCACCATATCTTGCAAGGAGAAACTCTGCCAGGGAAGAAAACATCCAAAATCTTGTTCTAAAGCTTGCACGGGGGTCTGCAAAGAGTTTGGCAAGAATGAAAGGTAGTTGTCCAAAACTCGTTCTTTTCCAATAGAATAACCATGGATAAGGCAGGAGAGTGGTAAAGTACTGTTTTCTCTAAGTCTGAATGCTGCCCACACTGTGCCTGTGTGCTGCAGCTTGCATCTTCGCCTTTGGGAAGCTGCCGCTCGCCGATTCTCCCGGAGGCGAAGAAGCGGCTTCTTCGCACACAGAGCATTGTGGCGAGCGCAGGGAGCTGCTGAGAGCGGTTTGTGCCGAAAGAAGCCCGGGACCGGCACTTAGCTTCGGAGAGCTGCGTATCTGCGTCTTCTGCGTGTCTTGCCGCTCTACACTCAGCAAAAAGCTTTTCCACCATATCTTGCAAGGAGAAACTCTGCCAGGAAAGAAAACATCCAAAATCTTGTTCTAAAGCTTGCACGGGGGTCTGCAAAGAGTTTGGCAAGAATGAAAGGTAGTTGTCCAAAACTCGTTCTTTTCCAATAGAATAACCATGGAAAAGGCAGGAGAGTGGTAAAGTACTGTTTTCTCTAAGTCTGAAGGCTGCCCACACTGTGCCTGCGTGCCGCAGCTTGCATCTTCGCCTTTGGGAAGCTCCCGCTCCCCGATTCTCCCGGAGGCGAAGAAGCGGCTTCTTCGCACACAGAGCATTGTGGCGAGCGCAGGGAGCTCCTGAGAGCGGTTTGTGCCGAAAGAAGCCCGGGACCGGCACTTAGCTTCGGAGAGCTGCGTATCTGCGTCTTCTGCGTGTCTTGCCGCTCAACACTCAGCAAAAAGCTTTTCCACCATATCTTGCAAGGAGAAACTCTGCCAGGAAAGAAAACATCCAAAATCTTGTTCTAAAGCTTGCACGGGGGTGTGCAAAGAGTTTGGCAAGAATGAAAGGTAGTTGTCCAAAACTCGTTCTTTTCCAATAGAATAACCATGGAAAAGGCAGGAGAGTGGTAAAGTACTGTTTTCTCTAAGTCTGAAGGCTGCCCACACTGTGCCTGTGTGCCGCAGCTTGCATCTTCGCCTTTGGGAAGCTGCCGCTCGCCGATTCTCCCGCAGGCGAAGAAGCGGCTTCTTCGCACACAGAGCATTGTGGCGAGCGCAGGGAGCTCCTGAGAGCGGTTTGTGCCGAAAGAAGCCCGGGACCGGCACTTAGCTTCGGAGAGCTGCGTATCTGCGTCTTCTGCGTGTCTTGCCGCTCTACACTCAGCCAAAAGCTTTTCCAGCATATCTTGCAAGGAGAAACTCTGCCAGGAAAGAAAACATCCAAAATCTTGTTCTAAAGCTTGCACGGGGGTCTGCAAAGAGTTTGGCAAGAATGAAAGGTAGTTGTCCAAAACTCGTTCTTTTCCAATAGAATAACCATGGAAAAGGCAGGAGAGTGGTAAAGTACTGTTTTCTCTAAGTCTGAAGGCTGCCCACACTGTGCCTGTGTGCCGCAGCTTGCATCTTCGCCTTTGGGAAGCTGCCGCTCGCCGATTCTCCCGCAGGCGAAGAAGCGGCTTCTTCGCACACAGAGCATTGTGGCGAGCGCAGGGAGCTCCTGAGAGCGGTTTGTGCCGAAAGAAGCCCGGGACCGGCACTTAGCTTCGGAGAGCTGCGTATCTGCGTCTTCTGCGTGTCTTGCCGCTCTACACTCAGCCAAAAGCTTTTCCACCATATCTTGCAAGGAGAAACTCTGCCAGGAAAGAAAACATCCAAAATCTTGTTCTAAAGCTTGCACGGGGGTCTGCAAAGAGTTTGGCAAGAATGAAAGGTAGTTGTCCAAAACTCGTTCTTTTCCAATAGAATAACCATGGAAAAGGCAGGAGAGTGGTAAAGTACTGTTTTCTCTAAGTCTGAAGGCTGACCACACTGTGCCTGCGTGCCGCAGCTTGCATCTTCGCCTTTGGGAAGCTGCCGCTCGCCGATTCTCCCGGAGGCGAAGAAGCGGCTTTTTCGCACACAGAGCATTGTGGCGAGCGCAGGGAGCTCCTGAGAGCGGTTTGTGCCGAAAGAAGCCCGGGACCGGCACTTAGCTTCGGAGAGCTGCGTATCTGCGTCTTCTGCGTGTCTTGCCGCTCTACACTCAGCCAAAAGCTTTTCCAGCATATCTTGCAAGGAGAAACTCTGCCAGGAAAGAAAACATCCAAAATCTTGTTCTAAAGCTTGCACGGGGGTCTGCAAAGAGTTTGGCAAGAATGAAAGGTAGTTGTCCAAAACTCGTTCTTTTCCAATAGAATAACCATGGAAAAGGCAGGAGAGTGGTAAAGTACTGTTTTCTCTAAGTCTGAAGGCTGCCCACACTGTGCCTGTGTGCTGCAGCTTGCATCTTCGCCTTTGGGAAGCTGCCGCTCGCCGATTCTCCCGGAGGCGAAGAAGCGGCTTCTTCGCACACAGAGCATTGTGGCGAGCGCAGGGAGCTCCTGAGAGCGGTTTGTGCCGAAAGAAGCCCGGGACCGGCACTTAGCTTCGGAGAGCTGCGTATCTGCGTCTTCTGCGTGTCTTGCCGCTCTACACTCAGCCAAAAGCTTTTCCACCATATCTTGCAAGGAGAAACTCTGCCAGGAAAGAAAACATCCAAAATCTTGTTCTAAAGCTTGCACGGGGGTCTGCAAAGAGTTTGGCAAGAATGAAAGGTAGTTGTCCAAAACTCGTTCTTTTCCAATAGAATAACCATGGATAAGGCAGGAGAGTGGTAAAGTACTGTTTTCTCTAAGTCTGAAGGCTGCCCACACTGTGCCTGTGTGCTGCAGCTTGCATCTTCGCCTTTGGGAAGCTGCCGCTCGCCGATTCTCCCGGAGGCGAAGAAGCGGCTTCTTCGCACACAGAGCATTGTGGCGAGCGCAGGGAGCTCCTGAGAGCGGTTTGTGCCGAAAGAAGCCCGGGACCGGCACTTAGCTTCGGAGAGCTGCGTATCTGCGTCTTCTGCGTGTCTTGCCGCTCTACACTCAGCCAAAAGCTTTTCCAGCATATCTTGCAAGGAGAAACTCTGCCAGGAAAGAAAACATCCAAAATCTTGTTCTAAAGCTTGCACGGGGGTCTGCAAAGAGTTTGGCAAGAATGAAAGGTAGTTGTCCAAAACTCGTTCTTTTCCAATAGAATAACCATGGAAAAGGCAGGAGAGTGGTAAAGTACTGTTTTCTCTAAGTCTGAAGGCTGCCCACACTGTGCCTGTGTGCCGCAGCTTGCATCTTCGCCTTTGGGAAGCTGCCGCTCGCCGATTCTCCCGCAGGCGAAGAAGCGGCTTCTTCGCACACAGAGCATTGTGGCGAGCGCAGGGAGCTCCTGAGAGCGGTTTGTGCCGAAAGAAGCCCGGGACCGGCACTTAGCTTCGGAGAGCTGCGTATCTGCGTCTTCTGCGTGTCTTGCCGCTCTACACTCAGCCAAAAGCTTTTCCACCATATCTTGCAAGGAGAAACTCTGCCAGGAAAGAAAACATCCAAAATCTTGTTCTAAAGCTTGCACGGGGGTGTGCAAAGAGTTTGGCAAGAATGAAAGGTAGTTGTCCAAAACTCGTTCTTTTCCAATAGAATAACCATGGAAAAGGCAGGAGAGTGGTAAAGTACTGTTTTCTCTAAGTCTGAAGGCTGCCCACACTGTGCCTGTGTGCTGCAGCTTGCATCTTCGCCTTTGGGAAGCTGCCGCTCGCCGATTCTCCCGGAGGCGAAGAAGCGGCTTCTTCGCACACAGAGCATTGTGGCGAGCGCAGGGAGCTCCTGAGAGCGGTTTGTGCCGAAAGAAGCCCGGGACCGGCACTTAGCTTCGGAGAGCTGCGTATCTGCGTCTTCTGCGTGTCTTGCCGCTCAACACTCAGCAAAAAGCTTTTCCACCATATCTTGCAAGGAGAAACTCTGCCAGGAAAGAAAACATCCAAAAACTTGTTCTAAAGCTTGCACGGGGGTCTGCAAAGAGTTTGGCAAGAATGAAAGGTAGTTGTCCAAAACTCGTTCTTTTCCAATAGAATAACCATGGAAAAGGCAGGAGAGTGGTAAAGTACTGTTTTCTCTAAGTCTGAAGGCTGCCCACACTGTGCCTGTGTGCCGCAGCTTGCATCTTCGCCTTTGGGAAGCTGCCGCTCGCCGATTCTCCCGGAGGCGAAGAAGCGGCTTCTTCGCACACAGAGCATTGTGGCGAGCGCAGGGAGCTCCTGAGAGCGGTTTGTGCCGAAAGAAGCCCGGGACCGGCACTTAGCTTCGGAGAGCTGCGTATCTGCGTCTTCTGCGTGTCTTGCCGCTCTACACTCAGCCAAAAGCTTTTCCACCATATCTTGCAAGGAGAAACTCTGCCAGGAAAGAAAACATCCAAAATCTTGTTCTAAAGCTTGCACGGGGGTCTGCAAAGAGTTTGGCAAGAATGAAAGGTAGTTGTCCAAAACTCGTTCTTTTCCAATAGAATAACCATGGAAAAGGCAGGAGAGTGGTAAAGTACTGTTTTCTCTAAGTCTGAAGGCTGCCCACACTGTGCCTGTGTGCTGCAGCTTGCATCTTCGCCTTTGGGAAGCTGCCGCTCGCCGATTCTCCCGCAGGCGAAGAAGCGGCTTCTTCGCACACAGAGCATTGTGGCGAGCGCAGGGAGCTGCTGAGAGCGGTTTGTGCCGAAAGAAGCCCGGGACCGGCACTTAGCTTCGGAGAGCTGCGTATCTGCGTCTTCTGCGTGTCTTGCCGCTCTACACTCAGCCAAAAGCTTTTCCACCATATCTTGCGAGGAGAAACTCTGCCAGGAAAGAAAACATCCAAAATCTTGTTCTAAAGCTTGCACGGGGGTCTGCAAAGAGTTTGGCAAGAATGAAAGGTAGTTGTCCAAAACTCGTTCTTTTCCAATAGAATAACCATGGAAAAGGCAGGAGAGTGGTAAAGTACTGTTTTCTCTAAGTCTGAAGGCTGACCACACTGTGCCTGCGTGCCGCAGCTTGCATCTTCGCCTTTGGGAAGCTGCCGCTCGCCGATTCTCCCGGAGGCGAAGAAGCGGCTTTTTCGCACACAGAGCATTGTGGCGAGCGCAGGGAGCTCCTGAGAGCGGTTTGTGCCGAAAGAAGCCCGGGACCGGCACTTAGCTTCGGAGAGCTGCGTATCTGCGTCTTCTGCGTGTCTTGCCGCTCTACACTCAGCCAAAAGCTTTTCCACCATATCTTGCAAGGAGAAACTCTGCCAGGAAAGAAAACATCCAAAATCTTGTTCTAAAGCTTGCACGGGGGTGTGCAAAGAGTTTGGCAAGAATGAAAGGTAGTTGTCCAAAACTCGTTCTTTTCCAATAGAATAACCATGGAAAAGGCAGGAGAGTGGTAAAGTACTGTTTTCTCTAAGTCTGAAGGCTGCCCACACTGTGCCTGTGTGCTGCAGCTTGCATCTTCGCCTTTGGGAAGCTGCCGCTCGCCGATTCTCCCGGAGGCGAAGAAGCGGCTTTTTCGCACACAGAGCATTGTGGCGAGCGCAGGGAGCTCCTGAGAGCGGTTTGTGCCGAAAGAAGCCCGGGACCGGCACTTAGCTTCGGAGAGCTGCGTATCTGCGTCTTCTGCGTGTCTTGCCGCTCTACACTCAGCCAAAAGCTTTTCCACCATATCTTGCAAGGAGAAACTCTGCCAGGAAAGAAAACATCCAAAATCTTGTTCTAAAGCTTGCACGGGGGTCTGCAAAGAGTTTGGCAAGAATGAAAGGTAGTTGTCCAAAACTCGTTCTTTTCCAATAGAATAACCATGGAAAAGGCAGGAGAGTGGTAAAGTACTGTTTTCTCTAAGTCTGAAGGCTGCCCACACTGTGCCTGTGTGCTGCAGCTTGCATCTTCGCCTTTGGGAAGCTGCCGCTCGCCGATTCTCCCGCAGGCGAAGAAGCGGCTTCTTCGCACACAGAGCATTGTGGCGAGCGCAGGGAGCTCCTGAGAGCGGTTTGTGCCGAAAGAAGCCCGGGACCGGCACTTAGCTTCGGAGAGCTGCGTATCTGCGTCTTCTGCGTGTCTTGCCGCTCTACACTCAGCAAAAAGCTTTTCCACCATATCTTGCAAGGAGAAACTCTGCCAGGGAAGAAAACATCCAAAATCTTGTTCTAAAGCTTGCACGGGGGTCTGCAAAGAGTTTGGCAAGAATGAAAGGTAGTTGTCCAAAACTCGTTCTTTTCCAATAGAATAACCATGGATAAGGCAGGAGAGTGGTAAAGTACTGTTTTCTCTAAGTCTGAATGCTGCCCACACTGTGCCTGTGTGCTGCAGCTTGCATCTTCGCCTTTGGGAAGCTGCCGCTCGCCGATTCTCCCGGAGGCGAAGAAGCGGCTTCTTCGCACACAGAGCATTGTGGCGAGCGCAGGGAGCTCCTGAGAGCGGTTTGTGCCGAAAGAAGCCCGGGACCGGCACTTAGCTTCGGAGAGCTGCGTATCTGCGTCTTCTGCGTGTCTTGCCGCTCTACACTCAGCCAAAAGCTTTTCCACCATATCTTGCAAGGAGAAACTCTGCCAGGAAAGAAAACATCCAAAATCTTGTTCTAAAGCTTGCACGGGGGTCTGCAAAGAGTTTGGCAAGAATGAAAGGTAGTTGTCCAAAACTCGTTCTTTTCCAATAGAATAACCATGGAAAAGGCAGGAGAGTGGTAAAGTACTGTTTTCTCTAAGTCTGAAGGCTGCCCACACTGTGCCTGTGTGCTGCAGCTTGCATCTTCGCCTTTGGGAAGCTGCCGCTCGCCGATTCTCCCGGAGGCGAAGAAGCGGCTTCTTCGCACACAGAGCATTGTGGCGAGCGCAGGGAGCTCCTGAGAGCGGTTTGTGCCGAAAGACGCCCGGGACCGGCACTTAGCTTCGGAGAGCTGCGTATCTGCGTCTTCTGCGTGTCTTGCCGCTCTACACTCAGCAAAAAGCTTTTCCACCATATCTTGCAAGGAGAAACTCTGCCAGGGAAGAAAACATCCAAAATCTTGTTCTAAAGCTTGCACGGGGGTCTGCAAAGAGTTTGGCAAGAATGAAAGGTAGTTGTCCAAAACTCGTTCTTTTCCAATAGAATAACCATGGATAAGGCAGGAGAGTGGTAAAGTACTGTTTTCTCTAAGTCTGAATGCTGCCCACACTGTGCCTGTGTGCTGCAGCTTGCATCTTCGCCTTTGGGAAGCTGCCGCTCGCCGATTCTCCCGGAGGCGAAGAAGCGGCTTCTTCGCACACAGAGCATTGTGGCGAGCGCAGGGAGCTCCTGAGAGCGGTTTGTGCCGAAAGAAGCCCGGGACCGGCACTTAGCTTCGGAGAGCTGCGTATCTGCGTCTTCTGCGTGTCTTGCCGCTCTACACTCAGCAAAAAGCTTTTCCACCATATCTTGCAAGGAGAAACTCTGCCAGGAAAGAAAACATCCAAAATCTTGTTCTAAAGCTTGCACGGGGGTCTGCAAAGAGTTTGGCAAGAATGAAAGGTAGTTGTCCAAAACTCGTTCTTTTCCAATAGAATAACCATGGAAAAGGCAGGAGAGTGGTAAAGTACTGTTTTCTCTAAGTCTGAAGGCTGCCCACACTGTGCCTGCGTGCCGCAGCTTGCATCTTCGCGTTTGGGAAGCTCCCGCTCCCCGATTCTCCCGGAGGCGAAGAAGCGGCTTCTTCGCACACAGAGCATTGTGGCGAGCGCAGGGAGCTCCTGAGAGCGGTTTGTGCCGAAAGAAGCCCGGGACCGGCACTTAGCTTCGGAGAGCTGCGTATCTGCGTCTTCTGCGTGTCTTGCCGCTCAACACTCAGCAAAAAGCTTTTCCACCATATCTTGCAAGGAGAAACTCTGCCAGGAAAGAAAACATCCAAAATCTTGTTCTAAAGCTTGCACGGGGGTCTGCAAAGAGTTTGGCAAGAATGAAAGGTAGTTGTCCAAAACTCGTTCTTTTCCAATAGAATAACCATGGAAAAGGCAGGAGAGTGGTAAAGTACTGTTTTCTCTAAGTCTGAAGGCTGCCCACACTGTGCCTGTGTGCCGCAGCTTGCATCTTCGCCTTTGGGAAGCTGCCGCTCGCCGATTCTCCCGCAGGCGAAGAAGCGGCTTCTTCGCACACAGAGCATTGTGGCGAGCGCAGGGAGCTCCTGAGAGCGGTTTGTGCCGAAAGAAGCCCGGGACCGGCACTTAGCTTCGGAGAGCTGCGTATCTGCGTCTTCTGCGTGTCTTGCCGCTCTACACTCAGCCAAAAGCTTTTCCAGCATATCTTGCAAGGAGAAACTCTGCCAGGAAAGAAAACATCCAAAATCATGTTCTAAAGCTTGCACGGGGGTCTGCAAAGAGTTTGGCAAGAATGAAAGGTAGTTGTCCAAAACTCGTTCTTTTCCAATAGAATAACCATGGAAAAGGCAGGAGAGTGGTAAAGTACTGTTTTCTCTAAGTCTGAAGGCTGCCCACACTGTGCCTGTGTGCCGCAGCTTGCATCTTCGCCTTTGGGAAGCTGCCGCTCGCCGATTCTCCCGCAGGCGAAGAAGCGGCTTCTTCGCACACAGAGCATTGTGGCGAGCGCAGGGAGCTCCTGAGAGCGGTTTGTGCCGAAAGAAGCCCGGGACCGGCACTTAGCTTCGGAGAGCTGCGTATCTGCGTCTTCTGCGTGTCTTGCCGCTCTACACTCAGCAAAAAGCTTTTCCACCATATCTTGCAAGGAGAAACTCTGCCAGGAAAGAAAACATCCAAAATCTTGTTCTAAAGCTTGCACGGGGGTCTGCAAAGAGTTTGGCAAGAATGAAAGGTAGTTGTCCAAAACTCGTTCTTTTCCAATAGAATAACCATGGAAAAGGCAGGAGAGTGGTAAAGTACTGTTTTCTCTAAGTCTGAAGGCTGACCACACTGTGCCTGCGTGCCGCAGCTTGCATCTTCGCCTTTGGGAAGCTGCCGCTCGCCGATTCTCCCGGAGGCGAAGAAGCGGCTTTTTCGCACACAGAGCATTGTGGCGAGCGCAGGGAGCTCCTGAGAGCGGTTTGTGCCGAAAGAAGCCCGGGACCGGCACTTAGCTTCGGAGAGCTGCGTATCTGCGTCTTCTGCGTGTCTTGCCACTCTACACTCAGCCAAAAGCTTTTCCACCATATCTTGCAAGGAGAAACTCTGCCAGGAAAGAAAACATCCAAAATCTTGTTCTAAAGCTTGCACGGGGGTCTGCAAAGAGTTTGGCAAGAATGAAAGGTAGTTGTCCAAAACTCGTTCTTTTCCAATAGAATAACCATGGAAAAGGCAGGAGAGTGGTAAAGTACTGTTTTCTCTAAGTCTGAAGGCTGCCCACACTGTGCCTGTGTGCTGCAGCTTGCATCTTCGCCTTTGGGAAGCTGCCGCTCGCCGATTCTCCCGGAGGCGAAGAAGCGGCTTCTTCGCACACAGAGCATTGTGGCGCGCGCAGGGAGCTCCTGAGAGCGGTTTGTGCCGAAAGAAGCCCGGGAGCGGCACTTAGCTTCGGAGAGCTGCGTATCTGCGTCTTCTGCGTGTCTTGCCGCTCTACACTCAGCCAAAAGCTTTTCCACCATATCTTGCAAGGAGAAACTCTGCCAGGAAAGAAAACATCCAAAATCTTGTTCTAAAGCTTGCACGGGGGTCTGCAAAGAGTTTGGCAAGAATGAAAGGTAGTTGTCCAAAACTCGTTCTTTTCCAATAGAATAACCATGGATAAGGCAGGAGAGTGGTAAAGTACTGTTTTCTCTAAGTCTGAAGGCTGCCCACACTGTGCCTGTGTGCTGCAGCTTGCATCTTCGCCTTTGGGAAGCTGCCGCTCGCCGATTCTCCCGGAGGCGAAGAAGCGGCTTCTTCGCACACAGAGCATTGTGGCGAGCGCAGGGAGCTCCTGAGAGCGGTTTGTGCCGAAAGAAGCCCGGGACCGGCACTTAGCTTCGGAGAGCTGCGTATCTGCGTCTTCTGCGTGTCTTGCCGCTCTACACTCAGCCAAAAGCTTTTCCAGCATATCTTGCAAGGAGAAACTCTGCCAGGGAAGAAAACATCCAAAATCTTGTTCTAAAGCTTGCACGGGGGTGTGCAAAGAGTTTGGCAAGAATGAAAGGTAGTTGTCCAAAACTCGTTCTTTTCCAATAGAATAACCATGGAAAAGGCAGGAGAGTGGTAAAGTACTGTTTTCTCTAAGTCTGAAGGCTGCCCACACTGTGCCTGTGTGCCGCAGCTTGCATCTTCGCCTTTGGGAAGCTGCTGCTCGCCGATTCTCCCGCAGGCGAAGAAGCGGCTTCTTCGCACACAGAGCATTGTGGCGAGCGCAGGGAGCTCCTGAGAGCGGTTTGTGCCGAAAGAAGCCCGGGACCGGCACTTAGCTTCGGAGAGCTGCGTATCTGCGTCTTCTGCGTGTCTTGCCGCTCTACACTCAGCCAAAAGCTTTTCCACCATATCTTGCAAGGAGAAACTCTGCCAGGAAAGAAAACATCCAAAATCTTGTTCTAAAGCTTGCACGGGGGTGTGCAAAGAGTTTGGCAAGAATGAAAGGTAGTTGTCCAAAACTCGTTCTTTTCCAATAGAATAACCATGGAAAAGGCAGGAGAGTGGTAAAGTACTGTTTTCTCTAAGTCTGAAGGCTGCCCACACTGTGCCTGTGTGCTGCAGCTTGCATCTTCGCCTTTGGGAAGCTGCCGCTCGCCGATTCTCCCGGAGGCGAAGAAGCGGCTTCTTCGCACACAGAGCATTGTGGCGAGCGCAGGGAGCTCCTGAGAGCGGTTTGTGCCGAAAGAAGCCCGGGACCGGCACTTAGCTTCGGAGAGCTGCGTATCTGCGTCTTCTGCGTGTCTTGCCGCTCAACACTCAGCAAAAAGCTTTTCCACCATATCTTGCAAGGAGAAACTCTGCCAGGAAAGAAAACATCCAAAATCTTGTTCTAAAGCTTGCACGGGGGTCTGCAAAGAGTTTGGCAAGAATGAAAGGTAGTTGTCCAAAACTCGTTCTTTTCCAATAGAATAACCATGGAAAAGGCAGGAGAGTGGTAAAGTACTGTTTTCTCTAAGTCTGAAGGCTGCCCACACTGTGCCTGTGTGCCGCAGCTTGCATCTTCGCCTTTGGGAAGCTGCCGCTCGCCGATTCTCCCGGAGGCGAAGAAGCGGCTTCTTCGCACACAGAGCATTGTGGCGAGCGCAGGGAGCTCCTGAGAGCGGTTTGTGCCGAAAGAAGCCCGGGACCGGCACTTAGCTTCGGAGAGCTGCGTATCTGCGTCTTCTGCGTGTCTTGCCGCTCTACACTCAGCCAAAAGCTTTTCCACCATATCTTGCAAGGAGAAACTCTGCCAGGAAAGAAAACATCCAAAATCTTGTTCTAAAGCTTGCACGGGGGTCTGCAAAGAGTTTGGCAAGAATGAAAGGTAGTTGTCCAAAACTCGTTCTTTTCCAATAGAATAACCATGGAAAAGGCAGGAGAGTGGTAAAGTACTGTTTTCTCTAAGTCTGAAGGCTGCCCACACTGTGCCTGTGTGCTGCAGCTTGCATCTTCGCCTTTGGGAAGCTGCCGCTCGCCGATTCTCCCGGAGGCGAAGAAGCGGCTTCTTCGCACACAGAGCATTGTGGCGAGCGCAGGGAGCTGCTGAGAGCGGTTTGTGCCGAAAGAAGCCCGGGACCGGCACTTAGCTTCGGAGAGCTGCGTATCTGCGTCTTCTGCGTGTCTTGCCGCTCTACACTCAGCCAAAAGCTTTTCCACCATATCTTGCAAGGAGAAACTCTGCCAGGAAAGAAAACATCCAAAATCTTGTTCTAAAGCTTGCACGGGGGTCTGCAAAGAGTTTGGCAAGAATGAAAGGTAGTTGTCCAAAACTCGTTCTTTTCCAATAGAATAACCATGGAAAAGGCAGGAGAGTGGTAAAGTACTGTTTTCTCTAAGTCTGAAGGCTGACCACACTGTGCCTGTGTGCTGCAGCTTGCATCTTCGCCTTTGGGAAGCTGCCGCTCGCCGATTCTCCCGGAGGCGAAGAAGCGGCTTTTTCGCACACAGAGCATTGTGGCGAGCGCAGGGAGCTCCTGAGAGCGGTTTGTGCCGAAAGAAGCCCGGGACCGGCACTTAGCTTCGGAGAGCTGCGTATCTGCGTCTTCTGCGTGTCTTGCCGCTCTACACTCAGCCAAAAGCTTTTCCACCATATCTTGCAAGGAGAAACTCTGCCAGGAAAGAAAACATCCAAAATCTTGTTCTAAAGCTTGCACGGGGGTGTGCAAAGAGTTTGGCAAGAATGAAAGGTAGTTGTCCAAAACTCGTTCTTTTCCAATAGAATAACCATGGAAAAGGCAGGAGAGTGGTAAAGTACTGTTTTCTCTAAGTCTGAAGGCTGCCCACACTGTGCCTGTGTGCTGCAGCTTGCATCTTCGCCTTTGGGAAGCTGCCGCTCGCCGATTCTCCCGGAGGCGAAGAAGCGGCTTCTTCGCACACAGAGCATTGTGGCGAGCGCAGGGAGCTCCTGAGAGCGGTTTGTGCCGAAAGAAGCCCGGGACCGGCACTTAGCTTCGGAGAGCTGCGTATCTGCGTCTTCTGCGTGTCTTGCCGCTCTACACTCAGCCAAAAGCTTTTCCACCATATCTTGCAAGGAGAAACTCTGCCAGGAAAGAAAACATCCAAAATCTTGTTCTAAAGCTTGCACGGGGGTCTGCAAAGAGTTTGGCAAGAATGAAAGGTAGTTGTCCAAAACTCGTTCTTTTCCAATAGAATAACCATGGATAAGGCAGGAGAGTGGTAAAGTACTGTTTTCTCTAAGTCTGAAGGCTGCCCACACTGTGCCTGTGTGCTGCAGCTTGCATCTTCGCCTTTGGGAAGCTGCCGCTCGCCGATTCTCCCGGAGGCGAAGAAGCGGCTTCTTCGCACACAGAGCATTGTGGCGAGCGCAGGGAGCTCCTGAGAGCGGTTTGTGCCGAAAGAAGCCCGGGACCGGCACTTAGCTTCGGAGAGCTGCGTATCTGCGTCTTCTGCGTGTCTTGCCGCTCTACACTCAGCCAAAAGCTTTTCCAGCATATCTTGCAAGGAGAAACTCTGCCAGGGAAGAAAACATCCAAAATCTTGTTCTAAAGCTTGCACGGGGGTGTGCAAAGAGTTTGGCAAGAATGAAAGGTAGTTGTCCAAAACTCGTTCTTTTCCAATAGAATAACCATGGAAAAGGCAGGAGAGTGGTAAAGTACTGTTTTCTCTAAGTCTGAAGGCTGCCCACACTGTGCCTGTGTGCCGCAGCTTGCATCTTCGCCTTTGGGAAGCTGCCGCTCGCCGATTCTCCCGCAGGCGAAGAAGCGGCTTCTTCGCACACAGAGCATTGTGGCGAGCGCAGGGAGCTCCTGAGAGCGGTTTGTGCCGAAAGAAGCCCGGGACCGGCACTTAGCTTCGGAGAGCTGCGTATCTGCGTCTTCTGCGTGTCTTGCCGCTCTACACTCAGCCAAAAGCTTTTCCACCATATCTTGCAAGGAGAAACTCTGCCAGGAAAGAAAACATCCAAAATCTTGTTCTAAAGCTTGCACGGGGGTGTGCAAAGAGTTTGGCAAGAATGAAAGGTAGTTGTCCAAAACTCGTTCTTTTCCAATAGAATAACCATGGAAAAGGCAGGAGAGTGGTAAAGTACTGTTTTCTCTAAGTCTGAAGGCTGCCCACACTGTGCCTGTGTGCTGCAGCTTGCATCTTCGCCTTTGGGAAGCTGCCGCTCGCCGATTCTCCCGGAGGCGAAGAAGCGGCTTCTTCGCACACAGAGCATTGTGGCGAGCGCAGGGAGCTCCTGAGAGCGGTTTGTGCCGAAAGAAGCCCGGGACCGGCACTTAGCTTCGGAGAGCTGCGTATCTGCGTCTTCTGCGTGTCTTGCCGCTCAACACTCAGCAAAAAGCTTTTCCACCATATCTTGCAAGGAGAAACTCTGCCAGGAAAGAAAACATCCAAAATCTTGTTCTAAAGCTTGCACGGGGGTCTGCAAAGAGTTTGGCAAGAATGAAAGGTAGTTGTCCAAAACTCGTTCTTTTCCAATAGAATAACCATGGAAAAGGCAGGAGAGTGGTAAAGTACTGTTTTCTCTAAGTCTGAAGGCTGCCCACACTGTGCCTGTGTGCCGCAGCTTGCATCTTCGCCTTTGGGAAGCTGCCGCTCGCCGATTCTCCCGGAGGCGAAGAAGCGGCTTCTTCGCACACAGAGCATTGTGGCGAGCGCAGGGAGCTCCTGAGAGCGGTTTGTGCCGAAAGAAGCCCGGGACCGGCACTTAGCTTCGGAGAGCTGCGTATCTGCGTCTTCTGCGTGTCTTGCCGCTCTACACTCAGCCAAAAGCTTTTCCACCATATCTTGCAAGGAGAAACTCTGCCAGGAAAGAAAACATCCAAAATCTTGTTCTAAAGCTTGCACGGGGGTGTGCAAAGAGTTTGGCAAGAATGAAAGGTAGTTGTCCAAAACTCGTTCTTTTCCAATAGAATAACCATGGAAAAGGCAGGAGAGTGGTAAAGTACTGTTTTCTCTAAGTCTGAAGGCTGCCCACACTGTGCCTGTGTGCTGCAGCTTGCATCTTCGCCTTTGGGAAGCTGCCGCTCGCCGATTCTCCCGCAGGCGAAGAAGCGGCTTCTTCGCACACAGAGCATTGTGGCGAGCGCAGGGAGCTCCTGAGAGCGGTTTGTGCCGAAAGAAGCCCGGGACCGGCACTTAGCTTCGGAGAGCTGCGTATCTGCGTCTTCTGCGTGTCTTGCCGCTCTACACTCAGCCAAAAGCTTTTCCACCATATCTTGCAAGGAGAAACTCTGCCAGGAAAGAAAACATCCAAAATCTTGTTCTAAAGCTTGCACGGGGGTCTGCAAAGAGTTTGGCAAGAATGAAAGGTAGTTGTCCAAAACTCGTTCTTTTCCAATAGAATAACCATGGATAAGGCAGGAGAGTGGTAAAGTACTGTTTTCTCTAAGTCTGAAGGCTGCCCACACTGTGCCTGTGTGCTGCAGCTTGCATCTTCGCCTTTGGGAAGCTGCCGCTCGCCGATTCTCCCGGAGGCGAAGAAGCGGCTTCTTCGCACACAGAGCATTGTGGCGAGCGCAGGGAGCTCCTGAGAGCGGTTTGTGCCGAAAGAAGCCCGGGACCGGCACTTAGCTTCGGAGAGCTGCGTATCTGCGTCTTCTGCGTGTCTTGCCGCTCTACACTCAGCCAAAAGCTTTTCCAGCATATCTTGCAAGGAGAAACTCTGCCAGGGAAGAAAACATCCAAAATCTTGTTCTAAAGCTTGCACGGGGGTCTGCAAAGAGTTTGGCAAGAATGAAAGGTAGTTGTCCAAAACTCGTTCTTTTCCAATAGAATAACCATGGAAAAGGCAGGAGAGTGGTAAAGTACTGTTTTCTCTAAGTCTGAAGGCTGCCCACACTGTGCCTGTGTGCCGCAGCTTGCATCTTCGCCTTTGGGAAGCTGCCGCTCGCCGATTCTCCCGCAGGCGAAGAAGCGGCTTCTTCGCACACAGAGCATTGTGGCGAGCGCAGGGAGCTCCTGAGAGCGGTTTGTGCCGAAAGAAGCCCGGGACCGGCACTTAGCTTCGGAGAGCTGCGTATCTGCGTCTTCTGCGTGTCTTGCCGCTCTACACTCAGCCAAAAGCTTTTCCACCATATCTTGCAAGGAGAAACTCTGCCAGGAAAGAAAACATCCAAAATCTTGTTCTAAAGCTTGCACGGGGGTGTGCAAAGAGTTTGGCAAGAATGAAAGGTAGTTGTCCAAAACTCGTTCTTTTCCAATAGAATAACCATGGAAAAGGCAGGAGAGTGGTAAAGTACTGTTTTCTCTAAGTCTGAAGGCTGCCCACACTGTGCCTGTGTGCTGCAGCTTGCATCTTCGCCTTTGGGAAGCTGCCGCTCGCCGATTCTCCCGGAGGCGAAGAAGCGGCTTCTTCGCACACAGAGCATTGTGGCGAGCGCAGGGAGCTCCTGAGAGCGGTTTGTGCCGAAAGAAGCCCGGGACCGGCACTTAGCTTCGGAGAGCTGCGTATCTGCGTCTTCTGCGTGTCTTGCCGCTCAACACTCAGCAAAAAGCTTTTCCACCATATCTTGCAAGGAGAAACTCTGCCAGGAAAGAAAACATCCAAAATCTTGTTCTAAAGCTTGCACGGGGGTCTGCAAAGAGTTTGGCAAGAATGAAAGGTAGTTGTCCAAAACTCGTTCTTTTCCAATAGAATAACCATGGAAAAGGCAGGAGAGTGGTAAAGTACTGTTTTCTCTAAGTCTGAAGGCTGCCCACACTGTGCCTGTGTGCCGCAGCTTGCATCTTCGCCTTTGGGAAGCTGCCGCTCGCCGATTCTCCCGGAGGCGAAGAAGCGGCTTCTTCGCACACAGAGCATTGTGGCGAGCGCAGGGAGCTCCTGAGAGCGGTTTGTGCCGAAAGAAGCCCGGGACCGGCACTTAGCTTCGGAGAGCTGCGTATCTGCGTCTTCTGCGTGTCTTGCCGCTCTACACTCAGCCAAAAGCTTTTCCACCATATCTTGCAAGGAGAAACTCTGCCAGGAAAGAAAACATCCAAAATCTTGTTCTAAAGCTTGCACGGGGGTCTGCAAAGAGTTTGGCAAGAATGAAAGGTAGTTGTCCAAAACTCGTTCTTTTCCAATAGAATAACCATGGAAAAGGCAGGAGAGTGGTAAAGTACTGTTTTCTCTAAGTCTGAAGGCTGCCCACACTGTGCCTGTGTGCTGCAGCTTGCATCTTCGCCTTTGGGAAGCTGCCGCTCGCCGATTCTCCCGGAGGCGAAGAAGCGGCTTCTTCGCACACAGAGCATTGTGGCGAGCGCAGGGAGCTCCTGAGAGCGGTTTGTGCCGAAAGAAGCCCGGGACCGGCACTTAGCTTCGGAGAGCTGCGTATCTGCGTCTTCTGCGTGTCTTGCCGCTCTACACTCAGCCAAAAGCTTTTCCAGCATATCTTGCAAGGAGAAACTCTGCCAGGAAAGAAAACATCCAAAATCTTGTTCTAAAGCTTGCACGGGGGTCTGCAAAGAGTTTGGCAAGAATGAAAGGTAGTTGTCCAAAACTCGTTCTTTTCCAATAGAATAACCATGGAAAAGGCAGGAGAGTGGTAAAGTACTGTTTTCTCTAAGTCTGAAGGCTGCCCACACTGTGCCTGTGTGCTGCAGCTTGCATCTTCGCCTTTGGGAAGCTGCCGCTCGCCGATTCTCCCGGAGGCGAAGAAGCGGCTTCTTCGCACACAGAGCATTGTGGCGAGCGCAGGGAGCTGCTGAGAGCGGTTTGTGCCGAAAGAAGCCCGGGACCGGCACTTAGCTTCGGAGAGCTGCGTATCTGCGTCTTCTGCGTGTCTTGCCGCTCTACACTCAGCAAAAAGCTTTTCCACCATATCTTGCAAGGAGAAACTCTGCCAGGGAAGAAAACATCCAAAATCTTGTTCTAAAGCTTGCACGGGGGTGTGCAAAGAGTTTGGCAAGAATGAAAGGTAGTTGTCCAAAACTCGTTCTTTTCCAATAGAATAACCATGGAAAAGGCAGGAGAGTGGTAAAGTACTGTTTTCTCTAAGTCTGAAGGCTGCCCACACTGTGCCTGTGTGCTGCAGCTTGCATCTTCGCCTTTGGGAAGCTGCCGCTCGCCGATTCTCCCGGAGGCGAAGAAGCGGCTTCTTCGCACACAGAGCATTGTGGCGAGCGCAGGGAGCTCCTGAGAGCGGTTTGTGCCGAAAGAAGCCCGGGACCGGCACTTAGCTTCGGAGAGCTGCGTATCTGCGTCTTCTGCGTGTCTTGCCGCTCTACACTCAGCCAAAAGCTTTCCCAGCATATCTTGCAAGGAGAAACTCTGCCAGGAAAGAAAACATCCAAAATCTTGTTCTAAAGCTTGCACGGGGGTCTGCAAAGAGTTTGGCAAGAATGAAAGGTAGTTGTCCAAAACTCGTTCTTTTCCAATAGAATAACCATGGAAAAGGCAGGAGAGTGGTAAAGTACTGTTTTCTCTAAGTCTGAAGGCTGCCCACACTGTGCCTGTGTGCCGCAGCTTGCATCTTCGCCTTTGGGAAGCTGCCGCTCGCCGATTCTCCCGCAGGCGAAGAAGCGGCTTCTTCGCACACAGAGCATTGTGGCGAGCGCAGGGAGCTCCTGAGAGCGGTTTGTGCCGAAAGAAGCCCGGGAGCGGCACTTAGCTTCGGAGAGCTGCGTATCTGCGTCTTCTGCGTGTCTTGCCGCTCTACACTCAGCAAAAAGCTTTTCCACCATATCTTGCAAGGAGAAACTCTGCCAGGAAAGAAAACATCCAAAATCTTGTTCTAAAGCTTGCACGGGGGTCTGCAAAGAGTTTGGCAAGAATGAAAGGTAGTTGTCCAAAACTCGTTCTTTTCCAATAGAATAACCATGGAAAAGGCAGGAGAGTGGTAAAGTACTGTTTTCTCTAAGTCTGAAGGCTGCCCACACTGTGCCTGTGTGCTGCAGCTTGCATCTTCGCCTTTGGGAAGCTGCCGCTCGCCGATTCTCCCGGAGGCGAAGAAGCGGCTTCTTCGCACACAGAGCATTGTGGCGAGCGCAGGGAGCTCCTGAGAGCGGTTTGTGCCGAAAGAAGCCCGGGACCGGCACTTAGCTTCGGAGAGCTGCGTATCTGCGTCTTCTGCGTGTCTTGCCGCTCTACACTCAGCCAAAAGCTTTTCCACCATATCTTGCAAGGAGAAACTCTGCCAGGAAAGAAAACATCCAAAATCTTGTTCTAAAGCTTGCACGGGGGTCTGCAAAGAGTTTGGCAAGAATGAAAGGTAGTTGTCCAAAACTCGTTCTTTTCCAATAGAATAACCATGGATAAGGCAGGAGAGTGGTAAAGTACTGTTTTCTCTAAGTCTGAAGGCTGCCCACACTGTGCCTGTGTGCTGCAGCTTGCATCTTCGCCTTTGGGAAGCTGCCGCTCGCCGATTCTCCCGGAGGCGAAGAAGCGGCTTCTTCGCACACAGAGCATTGTGGCGAGCGCAGGGAGCTCCTGAGAGCGGTTTGTGCCGAAAGAAGCCCGGGACCGGCACTTAGCTTCGGAGAGCTGCGTATCTGCGTCTTCTGCGTGTCTTGCCGCTCTACACTCAGCCAAAAGCTTTTCCAGCATATCTTGCAAGGAGAAACTCTGCCAGGGAAGAAAACATCCAAAATCTTGTTCTAAAGCTTGCACGGGGGTGTGCAAAGAGTTTGGCAAGAATGAAAGGTAGTTGTCCAAAACTCGTTCTTTTCCAATAGAATAACCATGGAAAAGGCAGGAGAGTGGTAAAGTACTGTTTTCTCTAAGTCTGAAGGCTGCCCACACTGTGCCTGTGTGCCGCAGCTTGCATCTTCGCCTTTGGGAAGCTGCCGCTCGCCGATTCTCCCGCAGGCGAAGAAGCGGCTTCTTCGCACACAGAGCATTGTGGCGAGCGCAGGGAGCTCCTGAGAGCGGTTTGTGCCGAAAGAAGCCCGGGAGCGGCACTTAGCTTCGGAGAGCTGCGTATCTGCGTCTTCTGCGTGTCTTGCCGCTCTACACTCAGCCAAAAGCTTTTCCACCATATCTTGCAAGGAGAAACTCTGCCAGGAAAGAAAACATCCAAAATCTTGTTCTAAAGCTTGCACGGGGGTGTGCAAAGAGTTTGGCAAGAATGAAAGGTAGTTGTCCAAAACTCGTTCTTTTCCAATAGAATAACCATGGAAAAGGCAGGAGAGTGGTAAAGTACTGTTTTCTCTAAGTCTGAAGGCTGCCCACACTGTGCCTGTGTGCTGCAGCTTGCATCTTCGCCTTTGGGAAGCTGCCGCTCGCCGATTCTCCCGGAGGCGAAGAAGCGGCTTCTTCGCACACAGAGCATTGTGGCGAGCGCAGGGAGCTCCTGAGAGCGGTTTGTGCCGAAAGAAGCCCGGGACCGGCACTTAGCTTCGGAGAGCTGCGTATCTGCGTCTTCTGCGTGTCTTGCCGCTCAACACTCAGCAAAAAGCTTTTCCACCATATCTTGCAAGGAGAAACTCTGCCAGGAAAGAAAACATCCAAAATCTTGTTCTAAAGCTTGCACGGGGGTCTGCAAAGAGTTTGGCAAGAATGAAAGGTAGTTGTCCAAAACTCGTTCTTTTCCAATAGAATAACCATGGAAAAGGCAGGAGAGTGGTAAAGTACTGTTTTCTCTAAGTCTGAAGGCTGCCCACACTGTGCCTGTGTGCCGCAGCTTGCATCTTCGCCTTTGGGAAGCTGCCGCTCGCCGATTCTCCCGGAGGCGAAGAAGCGGCTTCTTCGCACACAGAGCATTGTGGCGAGCGCAGGGAGCTCCTGAGAGCGGTTTGTGCCGAAAGAAGCCCGGGACCGGCACTTAGCTTCGGAGAGCTGCGTATCTGCGTCTTCTGCGTGTCTTGCCGCTCTACACTCAGCCAAAAGCTTTTCCACCATATCTTGCAAGGAGAAACTCTGCCAGGAAAGAAAACATCCAAAATCTTGTTCTAAAGCTTGCACGGGGGTGTGCAAAGAGTTTGGCAAGAATGAAAGGTAGTTGTCCAAAACTCGTTCTTTTCCAATAGAATAACCATGGAAAAGGCAGGAGAGTGGTAAAGTACTGTTTTCTCTAAGTCTGAAGGCTGCCCACACTGTGCCTGTGTGCTGCAGCTTGCATCTTCGCCTTTGGGAAGCTGCCGCTCGCCGATTCTCCCGCAGGCGAAGAAGCGGCTTCTTCGCACACAGAGCATTGTGGCGAGCGCAGGGAGCTCCTGAGAGCGGTTTGTGCCGAAAGAAGCCCGGGACCGGCACTTAGCTTCGGAGAGCTGCGTATCTGCGTCTTCTGCGTGTCTTGCCGCTCTACACTCAGCCAAAAGCTTTTCCACCATATCTTGCAAGGAGAAACTCTGCCAGGAAAGAAAACATCCAAAATCTTGTTCTAAAGCTTGCACGGGGGTCTGCAAAGAGTTTGGCAAGAATGAAAGGTAGTTGTCCAAAACTCGTTCTTTTCCAATAGAATAACCATGGAAAAGGCAGGAGAGTGGTAAAGTACTGTTTTCTCTAAGTCTGAAGGCTGCCCACACTGTGCCTGTGTGCTGCAGCTTGCATCTTCGCCTTTGGGAAGCTGCCGCTCGCCGATTCTC